>NW_027171314.1:55000-65000 GCF_036898095.1 Palaemon carinicauda
TTAAAGCATAATCATAAGCATAATCTTTACCTGAAGCTTAAGCTTAAGCATGAACATAAACATAAATATAATATTATGCATAGGAATAAGCTCAAGCTTACACTAGAACTTATGCTTATGCTTGATCTTCTGCATATGCTTATGATTAAGCTTATGCTATTGATTATGTATATGCTTATGGTTTTGCTTAAGTATAAGCATACCAATAAGAATAAGCATAAGCATAAGCACCTGCAGAAGCATAAGCATGAGCATAATCTTAAGCTTAAGCTTAACCTTAAATTTTAACCTATACATAAGCTTAACCTTGATCTGAAACACGAATGAGCATAAGCATAAGCATAACCAAAATCATAAGCATACTCAAAAGCTTAAATGTAGGTTTACGCTTAAGCATAAGAATAAACATAAGCATGATCATAAGCATAAGCTTAAGCTTAAGCGTAATCATAAGCATAAACAAAAGCATAAGGATGAGCATAAGCATAATCTTATGTTTAAGCTTAATCTTATGCTTAAGCCAAAATCAAGCATAAGCATAAGCATTGCATAAGCATAAGCATAAAAAAGGCAGGGGTAGGAGCTTGAGCTAGAGCTTAAGCTTAACTTTGACCTTCATCTTTAGATTAATTAAAGACTTATATATTCTGCACCCATCCTCGTCTTCAAATTTCACCTCACTCGGTTGCAACACCAATTTTTCGAAAAAAAAGTTGGATTTTCCGAAAATGTACGTGGAGATCCTTTAGAGTTTATCCTCTTAAGCCCATATAAGGGTATAGGAGTGTTCATAACAATAGAATGCAATGAGTGAAGTCGGAATTCCTCATTGCTCTCTTTTTTTTATTCTACTATTAGGAACATATGTAATAGTTAGAATAGTAATATTACATGTTTAAAACAAATGACGTAATATGTCATGTTGGTTGGAAGAGCTAACCCTGAGATTTGCTGTAGTCATTCAAATTATAAACAGGATGTATAATGCAACCCTCGGCAAATTGACATTCTTTCTTAACGTCAACACATTGTCTCCTCGTGTGAAAGTTTGTGACGTCACCGGATGCAGGTGTCTTCCGATTCCGTCACGTGGCTAAATTAAAGCAAGCATACGATATCTGTGATATCGATAATTTATTCAGTTCATATCTAAACTTCACCAGAATTGGTCATGTGGACCAACACAGCTTCCTCCAGTGATGGAGATGTTTAACTCTGTTGTTTATTAAAAATAAAACTTAAAAACCATTAAGATGTATTCAGTAAACCATTTAAATACATCTGAAAACAACTCATACTCAAATGTGTGCTTAAGACAGTAGCACACCAATAAATGGTGGCAGCGGTTAAACTCTAAGACAGCGATTAAACTCTAAGAATTAGAGAAATATCTTCAAGACTTCAAAATAAATAGCTGTAAAACCAGAGAAATATCTTCAAGACTTCAACATAAAAGCTGTAAAACCAGAGAATGATCTTCAAGACTTCAAAATAAAAGCTGTAATACCTGATAAAGATCTTCAAGAACTCAAAACTATCTACAAGAATCTACAATTTTGACTAAGTCCAACGGAAAAGCTAACATCAACATATGTTAGTATACAACTTGAATCTTCAATCAACATCCTAGGAAACCCAAGGACTGGCGTTCAACAATTGCAAGACATATCCAGGAAGAACTACATTCAACAAGAAACTAGAACGAGACATCGCTAACAAAACATCAAGAGAGAGAGAGAGAGAGAGAGAGGACGTGTCGACTTCATATAAAGCTAAGTACAGAGATTTTGTATTCATTTCAGTTTGGGCAGTGAAGTGTAGTTATCACAAGTCGTTAGTCAATTATTACTGGGGTGAGTGAATTCCTAAACTTTGTTATAAGAAACTCCGAATTCTCATTTAGAATTTTTCTTTCTTTGTGCTAATTCCTTTTTCTTTCATAAACTCTTGGGGGGAAATGTATTGGGATTAGTAACATTGTTGGGGGAATTTTATTATACATATGCGTTTACGCAGTGGGCGTCTGCACTCATATAGATATTTTGATAGGATTGAAAGGGGTCAAAGAGATAGAAAAAAAAAATACAGCAGTCATGGCTCCTCCTGTCAGCCCTACCCCTGGACCTAGTGGTGTAGGCCAGGCTAATCCTCCTCCAATTGTGACGCTTGTAAATGCCAGGTCAGCAATCCTTCCTTTTCAAGGTCGTGTCAACAGGTTCTTGCCACAAAATGTGGAGTCATGGATTTCATCCGTTGATGCCCATTTAAATGCCAAACAAATCGTAGATCCTTTTGTACAATTACAAGAAGCTAAAAGTTTTATAGATTTTTCTAAAGGGGATGCGAGTGCGTATTTAAGAGGTGTTTCATTTCAGGAAGCAGTTACTTGGGATGATTTCAAAGTTAGGTTACGCGCGATTTATGGGGGTGAGGAAGCTTTGGATGTAGTGTTAACGTTACGAAATACACTTAATCAAGCCACTATGAATCGGCTTAATGTTGTTGAGAGAGCAGCTCTCATAGCTGATAGGCTTAACGAATATCAGGACATTTTAGGTAATTCCACTTGGGTTACTAACGATAACATCTCCGTGAAAGATTTTTTACGATTAATGTATTTAACTTGCATGACACTTATGTTGCCTGAAGCTTTAGTGCGGTGCTTTGATAAGAAGTTAATGCCTGCAAGTACGGAATTGGATGTCTATAAACAGATAAAGAAACACATGTCCAAGTGTCCAGATCTCGATCCCGTGTTAACTCAAGTTTTTGCTAAGAATGAAACAAAACCACAAACAGTGAACGTAATTAACAATCCAGTAGCGGGAGTGACGTGTTACAACTGCAAACGTCAAGGTCACATAAGCGCAGACTGTAGAACGAAATTTTGTTCAGTTCACAACACAGCATCACATTCTTATAGTCAATGTTACGCGCGTAAGACACAACAATATCCTAGAAATACACAGTCAATTCCACAGTCAGTTCCATATGGAAATAAAAAGAAAAATCCTCATTTTAACAATAAGAAGAAACAACAAAATGTCAATGCAGTTCAGAGTCCGAAACAAACAAACACTTCTTCAAATATCGCTGAGCCTGGGCCGTCAAACCAGACCTCGCAAAGTCAGCCTAATTTTCAGAATGTGCAGAGCAAAGCAAATACCACATAGTTAACTCTAGAGGGGAAGAGAGTGATGTTGGGTCAAGGTCATTTATGTCAACATCAATAGTATTGAATAATCAATTTAATGTTTTATCAGATAATTGTGAGACAATAGATTTTCCTATGAAACACACGGCCGAATTAAGTAAAACAGTGCATGCTCCCGTAGATTTGCAACGAATTCATACAATAATAAGCCAAAATGAGTTACGGCCAACCTTATATGCTGTAAATTTAGAACACAAATCCTTTACGTTATTTTTTGACTCTGGTAGTCCACGTAATATTATGGATTTGAAGACGCATCATTTGTTGTTTTCGAACTCTCCGATTGAAAAATCAGGAATTAGACTTTCAGGTATAGGAAATAATGAATTAAACGTCATAGGCATAACTCATATTCAGTTCAGAGTCGGTAATCGCACGTTTGCCGATACATTTGTTGTTGTGAAAAACATTAATATGTATCCAGCTGTAATTATAGGATACCCATCTATGGGAAATCAAAACATTATCTTAGCTCCTGCCAAGCACGGCGTGTATATCAAAGGGAAATTCTATAAGTCTTCTCATACTTTAAAGTCAGTTTTGGATAAAAAGGAGACGACAAATGTAACCATAACGTACGTTGAAGAACCAATAACTTGTCTCACTAATAAAGAAATAATATACGCGACCCAGCAGAATTCTCGTTCACCCGTAATATCATCTTGCACGCAATATATCGAACCAAACATACCTTCGAATTTAATAGTGCAAATAAAGAAAACACTACCGGTATCTGAAATATTAATCCTTTCCGATACTTTGAAAACTAACGGATTGTCTGTCACACAAGCTATTTATACAGTAGGCTCACATTAGCAATGTAATATCGAAGTCTGTAATCATTTAAATAACACTTTAGTAATTCACAAAAATCAACATATCTTGGATGTAGAAGTTTATAAACATCGTATTCTTACCGTTGCTGAAATCAATCACTCTCAATCAGTTGCGGATGAATCCCTTTTACGATCTATTAAAAATAAAATCAGTAAGGACATTCAAGACGAAGAAATTCAGCAGAAAATTTTTGAACTTTTAACTAAATATACAGATGTCTTTTCCACTACGGATGGATCCTTAGGAAAAACAGATGTGATCGAGCATCAAATAAGGTTAAAAGACAAGAAAAAAATTATATATGTACCCTCGTACAGACTCCCTATGAAATTCCAGAATGAAATAAATGATGAAGTAGGTAAAATGTTAGAGGAAGGAGTCATTAGAAAATCAAATAGCCCTTATAATTTTCCTTTAATAGTTGTACCGAAAAAAGATCGAACATGGCGTATCTGCGTCGACTTTCGTCGTCTAAACGAGGAAACGATCCCTGATCGATTCCCAGTGCCATGTACTGACGATATTTTGTCTTTGTTAGGTCAGAATAAATATTTTACCAGTTTGGACTTACTTAAAGGCTTTCACCAGATATCATTAGAAGAAGATAGTATCCCATACACAGCCTTCAGCACAGCCAGGGGACATTATGAATTTTTACGGATGCCTTTTGGTTTACGTTGTGCTCCTATAACATTTACAAGAATGATTAACATAGTGTTTGGAGACTTGTTAGGGGATATATTGCATGCCTATATGGATGATCTTGTAATCTTTTCCAACACCTTAGAAGAACATCTACGTAAGTTAGAACTAGTACTACAGAGATTAAGACAACATAACTTAAGGGTAAAGATTAGTAAGTGTGAATTTTTCAAAACAGAATTAATATATTTGGGTTTCATGGTGTCAAGCCAAGGTCTTAAAGTAGTCCATGATAAGGTGTCGGCTATACGTAATTTTCCCATACCTACTAATGTCAAGGGAATACAGCAATTTCTGGGTTGTAGTGGATATTACAGGCGTTTTATACGCAACTATTCAATAATAGCCGCTCCTTTAACTGATCTTACGAAGAAGGGCGTAGATTTCATATGGTCTGAGCAACATCAACAGGCGTTTAATACTTTGAAAGATGAACTGTGTAGTTCTCCTATCTTAAAATTTCCTGACTTCGGTAAGGAATTCTTCATTGCAACAGACGCCTCAGACTTAGGAGTAGGAGGGGTATTGCTTCAGCAATATGATAAACAGTTTTTCCCGATAGCTTTCTATTCTCGAAAATTGAGAACTTCCGAAAGTAAGTATGCAGTAATAGACAAGGAAGGACTAGCTATTGTTAATTCGCTAGTGCATTTTAAGTTCATAATTTACGGTTATCCCGTTAAGGTTCTTACTGACCATAAACCACTAACAGAGTTCTTTAAAGGCTTCAATCACAGCCCTAAACGAACTCGGTGGCATTTAATCATTCAAGATTTTGGCGCAAGAATCGGGTATTTACCTGGGAAAGCAAATATCATTGCGGATGCATTATCACGCAACCCCATGTCATCTTGTACGGAGTCTTTAGCTGAATTAATAGATATATCAACATCCATGCCTATTGTAAAAACAATATCTGAACAAGAAGATTTAGGCTGGAGTGCTGAATTGTTACAGACTGAGCAAAGAAAAGATCAGAAAATAGAAACAATTATAAATGCTTTGAAAGGCAATCATAAAGAAAAAGAATATATAAAGTATAAGCAGCAGAATTATATAATCAAAGATAATATTCTGTGTAGGAATGTGACAAGGAAAACCCGCAATACACCACATGTAACTAACGACCAGGTAGTAGTACCAATCTCACTTATTTCCACTGTCCTGAATTGGTTGCATTCAAATCCATTACATGGACACCCTGGGTTCTCATTAATGTCACAGAAAGCCAAATCATTGTTTTATTGGCATACAATGCTTACAGATATAAAAAGACACATAGCTAATTGTCGCACATGTCAGGAAAACAAAGGGCATACGAAAACACCTGTCAGCCTAGGAGCTTATCCTGTTCCCAATCAACCCTTTGAAAGAATAAATTTAGATTTGTTAACAGGATTTTACGAGTCAGACAGAGGAAATAAGCACCTCTTAGTAATTATAGATGCTTTAACTCGATATACAGAACTAATAGCGCTTAAAACTAAAACTGCGATTGAATGCGCTAGGAAGTTTTACGAGTGTTACATTTGTAAACATGGAATTCCACACATGATAATCTCAGACTCGGGTGGTGAATTTAATAATCACTTTCTTACCTCATTGTGTGAATTCCTCAACATAAAGAAGATTAATACCATGATATATCACCCAGAGTCGAATGGGCTAGTGGAAAGAGCAAATAGGAAGATATTAAATATATTGAGGGTAACACTAGGGGGATCAGACCCCAACTGGGATATTGCAATACCGGCGGCACTGAGTACTCTGAATCATTCATATCATATATCAATTAAAATGTCACCGCATGAAGCATTGTATGGTACCCCAGTTAGAACACCTTTCCATGTATTAACGCCTACAACTAATCTATCAAATCCTTTAAAAGAATGTATAAATGCAAGTATAAGTCGATATGATATCCTTCGAAAGAATTTAGAAGAATCACAAATCATAATGAAAAGGAATCATGATAAAATAGCGAAACCAACTAAAACATATACCGTGGGTGATAACATCTATATTCAAATCAATGTCAGAAAAGGGCACAACTATAAACTAACACCTAAGTTTGAAGGCCCATTTAACATTTTGGAAACATTAACGGCCAATAGGTTTAGAATTCAAAACGTAGCCCAACCCACGGATGAGAGAATAGTACCATTGTCTCACATAAGAAATTAAAAAGAAAAGAGAGGAAAAGAAGTGAGGAAAATTTTATTTTGTGTGACTAAAAGTTTTCTTTTTAATACAGGAGTAATTACATATATTTTTTCTCGTTACAGGTTTCCAAGATGAATTTTTTGTTGTTGGGAGTGATATTGTTCGCTCAGACATTTTTCTCGTATGGGATGAGTTCTAAGACTAAGAATATATATTTTAAATATGGCAATATAG
The DNA here is from genome assembly GCF_036898095.1 of Palaemon carinicauda. NCBI lineage: Eukaryota > Metazoa > Arthropoda > Malacostraca > Decapoda > Palaemonidae > Palaemon > Palaemon carinicauda. The sequence goes on from NW_027171314.1 coordinate 62,151, forward strand.
TTGAAAGACAAGAGGACATTTTTATTACATCAACCAACGTAATTGTCGAAGTGCATATGCAAGCAATTTTTCTTCAAGAGAATGATGTCACTAGCTTAAGAACCGCCATTTCAAGGTTTTCTGCATCATTGGATGAGTTGCATAGGAGACATTTTCATTTGACTACTAAGAGTTTGCTTGGATCAACATTAAAAGTTGCAGAGATGCTATCTGATAACTTGAAAAATAAGACTGGCGAGACAGGATCTTTGGCTTATGACCTTTTGATGTGGACTGTAGGACACGAACATAAAGAAAGACGGAATCCGTTCATTTATGCTGCATTAAGCATATTTGGGTCTGTTGCAAGTTTAGGTTTAGGACTTTCCAATCGTCTTAAAATTAGTAATCAAAATAAGAAAATTGAGTTCTTGACTCATAAAGATGAATTGATTATGTCAGAACTAAGGGATCAGTTAGCTTCAATCAATAAAATTATGGATTTGTTAAATGAACATTCAGATAATATCGTTCAAATTATGGAAGTACAGGATTTGTTGGCAACATTAACGTATTATGATTCAAAGATAGATCACATACATAACAGAATTGCACATTTCATTGAGAAGTCCAAGGATTATGTAGAAGCTATCACGTTAGCAACTAAAGGTGTATTGTCGCCCCATTTGTTGCCTATACGTTACTTAAAATTAGTTCTGGAGAACGGAAGGGATAAACTAGGCTATGTTCCTTTGTTAGACGAACATAGGTTAGAATTTTATTACAGCCTAATTACAGTAAACGTAGATAATAACAAGATTAGGATTACGATTCCCTTTGATTCTTCTGATGCCTGGCAATCTTACAGGATATCACCATTTCCGACTTTCATGACGAATCACTCAAATCCAGTAATATCCAGTTTGACAGGACACGTATTGATTTCCCCAGACAAGGAAACATATACGGTCATTAAAGACTTAAATCAATTAACTCACTGTTCAGACGCAATGGATAGAAAAATATGTACAGCTGACTCATTTGAATTCCGTAAAAACTTAATGGATTCATGCGAGTTAGGTATAGTGCTAGACGGTGCTCTCTCCCATACAAGTGAAAATTGTCTGGATAGGCTTTATCCCTTTGACAATAAAGAATTCAATTGCAGACTAAATAATGGCTCGTGGATACGATACGACAAGGACGGCTTCAATGTATCATGCCCTGACGGATCCACATCCTTCAACCACATCTTCGTCGCAGCAGATGGCTGTATCGGGACTTCCCCGAATTCCATGGTGACTGGCCTACGGACAATCATCAGAGAACGAGCCTACTTCGCGAACTTCACGTGGACCTCTACAATGCCAGCACTTCCTCTCCCTTACAACGGCCGTGTGGCAAAGCGGTTGATGAAACTTACCGAAAAGGACCACCTGTCACCGACTTATAAAGAGATTCTTCACCCCATAATACTGGCTAGTTTGTGTGTCACGGTGATGATATTTATCGCCGTGAACATCCTTGTTTGGCGTAGGTTACGGCACAGCAAGCAGCTACAAAGGAACGAGTTGCATAGCCCTGACAATACCCCCTATCTGATCCAGTTCAAAGCTGTATGAGTGGCCACCTCATTCGCTAAGGGAGTAATTTGTCAGGAAGATGTTTGTATGAAAAGCTGATTAGTACGCTAGTAATATGTAATTAAAGAAATTCTCTACATTTGCATTGTTAAAAATACATTTAAAACAACATTTAAAAAATAAATAAAATAAAAAAGGATATAAATCATTTTTTTCTCTCGGCATCTAATAAAAGTATATAAGCCGGAATGTTAAAAAAAGAAAAGAGAAAAAAAAAATATATAATAAAATATATAACAGAATCTATGGGCATCTAATAAAATATATCAGCCCTATATATAAATATATATATATATGTACGAAACCGTGGTACGTGTACGTACCAGGAATTCGTGTTTGTGCACTAAAAATTGAGTATCTTGTTTCTGACAAAGGTAACAATTATTCTTTATCAAGTTACCGAATCATTTGTAAGTCAGAATTTATTTTGTTTTTTGGTACCATGTAATCATTTGCTAGCAATGTACCATATATATGATCTTGGTTTTATCATGCATTTTTCTTTTTGCTTTGGTAATATCTTTTTTGTATGCATTATTGTTATTATTTTTTATTGTGCCTATTTGGACATTCGTCCTCAGTTGATTATGGCTAAAGTTAAACAAAGAATAATACGTATGTCCAGTCACACCTAATAACCATGTTTCGGCTTGTTGTTAAATTTTTGTAAAAAAAATTGAGATAGCTGGCCGAGCTTATGTAATAGTTAGAATAGTAATACTACATGTTTAAAACAAATGACGTAATATGTCATGTTGGTCGGAAGAGCTAACCCTGAGATTTGCTGTAGTCATTCAAATTATAAACAGGATGTATAATGCAACCCTCGGCAAATTGACATTCTTTCTTAACGTCAACACATTGTCTCCTCGTGTGAAAGTTTGTGACGTCACCGGATGCAGGTGTCTTCCGATTCCGTCACGTGGCTAAATTAAAGCAAGCATACGATATCTGTGATATCGATGATTTATTCAGTTCATATCTAAACTTCACCAGAATTGGTCATGTGGACCAACACAGCTTCCTCCAGTGATGGAGATGTTTAACTCTGTTGTTTATTAAAAATAAAACTTAAAAACCATTAAGATGTATTCAGTAAACCATTTAAATACATCTGAAAACAACTCATACTCAAATGTGTGCTTAAGACAGTAGCACACCAATACATACACACACGCTTCCTCTCTCTCTCTCTCTCTCTCTCTCTCTCTCTCTCTCTCTCTCTCTC
>NW_027171314.1:82500-85000 GCF_036898095.1 Palaemon carinicauda
ATACCATCATTGCAAACTTCCAAATGAAAGGCGTCTCCCTGCTGTGACGGTGTACCTGCCAGACAATCGTCTCCCCAGTAACGTTATAGTTAGAGGGATCAAATGGCGTTGGGGGAGTCACTTCCAAAGGAAACTGTTCGATCTTCCTTCTGAAAGTATAGGTTTACTAGAAAATGCCCTTATTGATAATAGAATGCTTGAGGGAAAGAATACAATATCTTTTTCTTTCTTTTCCTTATGGCATGGATAAGGAGCATTCAAAGGTTATGTTCCTATTTAAGTGGCCATTATGAAAAAAAAAAATCACATAAAAATATACTTTAAAAAATCTTCATTCTATTTGACGTCTATATCAGGTCTATAAAGGTAATAATCCTAGGTCTTGATATCAATTATGAAGGGAGGAGAAAGAATTTGAAAAAAAAAACGCTAATTTTTTTAGGCTAAATCACCCTGGCGTTGAAAAAACCGTAGGTCAGAGGCCAAAAACCTATGCAGTTTGGAGATGTACTAAGTAACCTTATCAATTTTTATGAATGTCAAATTCATGTCCTTAAAAAACGGGGTTGGCCGGCCGTCCCCTTAAATAAAAAATTGCTGTGCCATTTTAAAATCAGTTATTTTCAATTGAAACATATATGAGAAATGTGTCGTCCACTCCTTGCTTCTGGAGTTCATCTTCGATATGACGTGTCTCTTTATACAGTGACTTTCTTGGATTCCTACTAACTTCTCTCTATTAGTCACATATTTTTTTCATCCTATCTATATATTTATCCTGAGAGAGAGAGAGAGAGAGAGAGAGAGAGAGAGAGAGAGAGAGAGAGAGAGAGAGAGAGAGAGACCAACATAACTGATAAGGACCGCTTTTTTCTAGATTTCCTAAACAACCCCTCCCCATTCCCTCACCCCAACCCAAGAGGTGTACTCTCCCGTCAAAGGTCAAAGGGAAGCAGACATCCATTAAGTTCAATATGTTGTCCCTTTGGAGCTTCTCTTGAAATTGGATTCTATCTGTTGGAGAGACTTCACTATGTTTCTTATTTTGATTCTTGATAGTATATTGTGTGATACTTCAACACAGCCATGATAACGATGCTATTGAAAAATCTTTTCCAACCGCTATTTTTCTTATCATATATATATATATATATATATATATATATATATATATATATATATATATATAATATGTATAAGGGGGATGGGTGAAAGAGGGAGGAGTTGTTGGGGGCTGGAGATAAAGATCAAGTTCCCTAAAAAAGAAGACTATATTAGAGGATGGTAGCTTATACCCAGCCACGTCCAAACTATGTGCTCTACTGTATAAGGTACTAAAGAAGAGAGGTGAAAATGTACTGTTATGAATTTCGTGATCAAAAGTAAAAGGGACCGTGATTGAGTGTTTTGAACCCAGATACCGATAATAGAACCGAAAGGCAGTGAAGGTGTGCGTGTGCATGTCTGTTTGTATAAAAGCAGTCAAGGCATTGGCACGCACACATCCACAAACACGCTCAAATAAGTACAAACACACGTGAATTATTTCAGTCTTATACTAATAGCTCTCTCTCTCTCTCTCTCTCTCTCTCTCTCTCTCTCTCTCTCTCTCCTCTCTCTCTCTCTCTCTCTCTTTAGTTAAAGATTTAATCAAAAGTAGACTTAAAATTGATAAAGACAGATAAATATACATAAGAGATGATGAGAGTCAGACATCTTGCTTTGGGTCGAGACAATATCATGATAAGATTAACGTCCTTGACTGACGAAGAGCAGATCATGTGATTCCCCTGACGTCAATTGCGACCTTCAGTTAATCTTGCACTTAGTGGCATCTCAGTACACACACATACACACAAACACGCACGCACTCATCCACGCACACAAACACACACACACAGACCCCTTGTAAATCAATGTGTATCATCCACTGCAGAAGAAAACCCACCGTCGTGTCCATTCACTTGCTACTTTTTTATGATCTTTCTATGCTAAAATTTCTTAGTTCATCATAACATTGTCTTTTCATCCTTCCCCAACCTTCCTTTGCAGTCTTTAGGAACTTTTTCTGTTATTTTTGATGTCTCTCCATTATCTGCCATTGTCATTATATGTCCTCCCCAAGTAAATTTCTCTTTCATATGTTGTTAAAAATATCCTCTGCTTTACTTTGCTTTCTGTTCCATGTTGCTCTTCTTTTTGTCTCATAGTGTTATTCATATCATTGTTTTCTTCATAGCTCTTAGAGTTGGAACTAGGCTTTGTTCTAAGGCTTTAGTAAGGCTCAAAGTTTCGAAAGCATAAGTTAATACTGGTAGGACCAGCTCATTTAATAATTTTGTTTTTGGAGAGTGTGGTGTTTTACATCTTATGCTTAACCTTTTATTTCTTGAGAGGAAAATAATGTCTTTTGAATAAGTATTTTCATTAACAACCATTATTTGCCGTCTCTCTTAATTTTCATTCATATATATATATATATTATATATATATATATATA
>NW_027171314.1:100000-117500 GCF_036898095.1 Palaemon carinicauda
GCGAGAAGTAGATAATGAATGGAGAAGTATTGAATTAAAAGCTTAATATAGAGACGACTGACAAAATCTAACCGAGGTTCTTTGCGTCACTAAGCGTTGGAGATGATGATGATGATGATCTAACAAGTACCCCTTAGTCACCAAAAAGAAAATATCCCTTATAATATGTACTCCTAGAGACTACGACAAACACCGAGAGAATAATGAACACGATAATAATTACCAACCTTACCTTCTTTCGCCCATGGTGAACTCTCCAGCAAATTACTTGAACTAAGGTAATGGTGGCCCAGTGGTAGCGTCTTTGCCAGACTGGGGTTCCAGTACCGCTCAAACTCGTTGGTTCTTTTGGTCGCTGCAACCTCACCATCCTTGTGAGCTAAGGATGGTGTGTTTAGGGGAGCCTATAGGTCTTATCTGCTGAGTCATCAGCAGCCATTGTCTGATACTCCTTGGTCTAGTTTGGGTGGAGAGGGGGCTTGGGCATTGATCATATGTAATATGGTCAGTCTCTAGGGCATTGTCCTGCCTCTGGCATTCATGAGCGACCTTTAAACCTTCAAACATGGGTCATAAGTAGAAGCAGCCCAAGTATCCTGATTCTTATCTCAGATTTCACCACCAACTCCAAAACCAATCAGGTCTTAAGGAATGAACGATTATTATGACAGCTCAACTGACAGGACTCCCATCCCGGCCAATCCTAACGAGTACAGTAACTTCCTATGCCCACGGAAGCTGGTCCCTCCCTCCAACCAAGACCTACACCGAACTTTATATCAATACAGTGTCTGATTCATCAACTCATACCTTTAGTATTCTATCTAGTAGTGTTATTTTTACTGTTGAAAACGTTGAAGAAAAAATGATAAAACCTGATTATGAATAGATTATCAGTATTCGATTATACTGGTTGTAATAAAAAAGCAGTTTTGATCGCACGACTATACATCCACCTATGATGAGATATGCACAATTACTACTAGAATTCTGTAATGTTGAAAAGATACTCATAAGAACTATTAGTAAAGGTTTCCTTTAAAATCAATGACAATGAGGCAACAATCAATTGATTTAATAGTAACTTCATAGATAGTAAACCAAGTTTTACTGCTTTTTTTTTTTTTTTTTTTTTTTTTTTTTTTTTTTTTTTTTTTTTTTTACATGGAGGCAGAACTGACAAAGGTTGTGGTGGCCGCTGCAGTAATGTCCCTGACTGGTGAAAGCCAGGCTGGGGTTCTAGTCCCGCTCAAATTCGTGATTTCCTTTGGTCGCTGCAACCTTCCCATCCTTGTGAGCTAAGGATGGGGTGTTTGGGGGGAACCTATAGGTCTATCTGCTGAGTTATCACCACCCATTGCCTGGCCCTCCTTGGTCCTAGCTTGGGCGGAGAGGGGGCTTGGGCATTGATCATATGTAATATGGTCAGTCTCTAGGGCATTGTGTCCCTTGCCTCTGCCATTCATGAGCGGTCTTTAAACCTTTAAACCTTGTGACTGAGAGGGTTTTTGATCTTCAGCTAATACAGTGGTAATGCGTTTGCCTAGCATTCGTATGGCAGCAGATCGATCCTAGCCCGGAACCGTGAGTTTAATCTGTATTCTGGGGAGGATACCACTGTGGTTGAACACCACAGTAAGGAATTGGGTTTGCTTGGCTAATGTTCTGATGTGCATAACGCTTCGGATGATACTGAAACTGAAACCAAACATCTCTACTTTTCTTTACCTTCTTGTGCATGAAATTTCCCTTTCATTCTTACTAACATTTCCACTACAATACTTTCATATTATTTCCTGCCATTAGAACCTTTCATGAAATTACGAGTTGTATTTTTCCCTGAGAGTCTTTGTTGTCCTTGCCTATTTAAAGCTTCAGGGTAATGGCAGCCATTGTCTTCAATTGAATATACCCTATACAGTACAGTACAATTCTTCAGGAGCAGGAGGGGGGGGGGACCCTTTACAGTTTCTGTTCCCCCAGCCCAGTGCTGAGAAGATCTGTCTATTTCTCGTCCAGTTTTAGTACTATTTCTAATAAGGTACTGCATTGGGTTTTCCTTTCTGAAAAGTTACCATGTCTTAACTCATGAAGACATATGTCTTGTCTAAACGATTCACAGCGGATTGTGGTGGCCTATGTGGTAACGTCCCTGACTGGTGAAAGCCAGACTAGGGTTCGAGTCCTGCTTAATTGTGTTAGTTTCTTTGGTCGCTGCAACCTCACTATCCTTGTGAGCTAAATATGTGGGGTTTCAGGGAGCCTATAGGTATATCGGCTGAGTCATCTGCAGCCATTGCCTGACCCTCCTTGGTCCTAGCTTTGGTGGAGAGGGGGCTTGGGTGCTGATCATAAATATATATATGGTCAGTCTCTAGGGCATTGTCCTGCATGATAGCGCAATGCCACTGCCCCTTGCCTCTGCTATCCATGCGTAGCCTTTAAACCTTTAAGAGAATACATGCAGGTACACTATTCTATCTTATCTCTCTTACTCTCTCTTTTTTTTTTTAAGTTTTCATAATTTATATCAAAAGATTTATTTTAATGTTGTTACTGTTCTAAAAATGTTCTCTTTTTTTTTTTAAGTTTTCATAATTTATATAAAAAGATTTATTTTAATGTTGTTACTGTTCTAAAAATGTTCTATTCTAATTGTTCATTACTTAACATGTAGTTTATAGTTTTCCTTATTTCCTTTTCCTACAGGGCTATTTTTCCTTGTTGGAACCCTTGGGCTTATAGCATCCTGCATTTCGAACTAGGGTTGTAGCTTAATAATAATAAAAATGATAATACTACTACTACTACTACTACTACTACTACTACTAATAATAATAATAATAATAATAATAATAACATATTTCTTGACCTTTTGCTCGACCGTGTCCTGTGACCTTGACCTTCCAAAATTTATTAATCTCCAGCTTTTTACATAAGAATTATTCCCTGCAAGTTTCATTACCCTACTATTAAAATTGTGGCCAGGAAGCTGTTCACAAACAAACACACACACACAAACGAACAGGCGGGTAAAACATAACCTCCTTCTACCTTCGTTGGCAGAGGTAAAAACTGCTACTTATCTCACTTTTTGATCGGAGAAGAGAGAGAGAGAGAGAGAGAGAGAGAGAGAGAGAGAGAGAGAGAGAGAGAGAGAGAGAGAGAGAGATTTTAAGATATCTAAAAAGGGCCACTGTCCTGAAGCTTCGGATCACTCGGAGGTGATGACGTCATATGGTTTTGTTTCGTTTATTTGATAAGATTTTGCTTATTGAGCTTAATGATAATGATGCAGTAGTAATGATAATGATAATAGTAACTTTGATAATAAGTATTTAAGGATTAATTTGTTATTTATAGAGATGTAACTTCACAAATCTCATACACTCGTAACTTCTATTGTTTTTTCTATGATCTGTAATGTTACGCTATCGATAATTCGATTCAGTGTCGTAAAAATGGCCTTAATTCGTATGAAAACTTATTAATATAAGTTATTTCATGGTCCTAATGTACACGAATAGTGCGTGTGCTCATTATTTAAGGTTTATATCGATATATTTCAAATTAAATTGGTTAGGAAGACAAATTCTTTACCGACATTTCGTCGAAGCGGTCAGGCAGAGTTCGTCAACGTAATGCAATGCAATTTGGCTTCTATCATACTGGCATTATGTCTTAAAGATTATGAATAAGGCTTATATATATATATATATATATATATATATATATATATATATATATATATATATATATATGGATTTCTGCTATGGAAAAACATATATTAAGAAGGAGAAATAAACAAATTAAGGCTGATTTTATTTAAAATGATGAAGTATCAAAGCGATGAGGCATTGCCCTTCTAACGTCGAATAGATACACAGATCTGTGAAAAAGCTGTAGAGGAAAATACTGCTTATGAAAATCCATGATTTAGAATTGCATAACATCCTTCTATTTTATTACCTACACTAACGAAGTTGGAGGGAGGTTATGTCTTCGTCCCTGTTTGTGTATGTGCGTTTGTTTGTGAACAGCCTTCTGGCCACAGTTTTAATTGTAGAGTAATGAAACTTGCAGGGAATGACTGTTATGTAAAAAGCTGGAAATACTGTTTCAAATTGCAACATGTTTGTCCTCCTACTCTCTGTATCTGAGGTCTTTCTACTGACCCAAGTTATGAAAACAACATCAGGTCATGCTGATAAACTAGATCACAGCCATTCTAGTCTCGTAGCCTTGCTACTATTTTTCTTTCTTCATAATTGTTTTATATAATTATTCAAGAGACATCTAACTGTACTGTACATTTATAGCATTAATTCCAATATTCTTTCCTTTGTCCTACTACCAAGGGACATAGACATTCATTATGGACATAGAAACTATTCCCGTCACTTTCTACAGGTTCCCGGGGCTCAATCTTTTGCTGTTATTATTATTATTATTATTATTATTATTATTATTATTATTACTAGCTAAGCTACAACCCTAGATGGAAAAGAAGGTTGTTATAAGCCCAAGGACTTTAACAGGGAAAATAGCCCAGTGGGGAAAGGAAATAAGGAAACAGATAGAATAATGTCTGAGTGTATCCTCAAGAAAGTGAGCTCTATACATTTTTAATTTGTTGTGGATCTGAAACAGTTGGAAGAATGTGGGTCAGGAATAACTTCAGGAGTAATTTTGAAGTTTTTCTTAAGCTTTCTTGATCCTTTGTAAAGTGTTTTGTCATAAACCCCTTAGAATGTTCTCTTTCTTGCTTTATATATGTATATATATATATAAAGTACTTTTTATATATTCCACTGAATTTTGTCTCTTTTTCGATGATATGGAGATTAGTTCATGTAATTTGAAAATTTTAGCATTTTTAATCTATATTTTCCGTACTAGTTGTGTAAGTTTGTTTCTCCATGAAATTCTACACACACACACACACACACACACACATATATATATATATATATACATATATATATATATATATATATATATATATATATATATATATATATATATACACAAAGTCTTTTATGATTATGTAGCATAATAAAATTGGCAGCTTTGCTGATATATATACATATATATATATATATATATATATATATATATATATATATATATATATATATATATATATATATATATATATATATATATGTATACGTGTGTGTGTATGTGTGTGTGTGTATGTACATGTCAGGTACAAAGTCTTTTATGATTATGTAGCATTGTCAATGTGTACTTATCTCAGCAAAGTGTGGAATTACTTTATTCCCCTTTACACCTTAGTCTTGTAAGAAATGTTCTCCGGTCTTTACTATCTTGTGATCTGTTCTATAGAGATTCTCTGCACTTCCTGTACATGTTTAAAGGCAGAGCTGATTCCAGGGTCACTTAAATTCCAGGACCATGGGGCAAAATCATTTAATTTTACAGATATTCAATTTTACAGTAATTCGGCTATTACATTTTCCATCAATCGTACCCTTTCCCCTATGGTTGGTTGGTATAGAAGTACCCAACTTTGTCCCAGCAAGGGTTCCTCAACAAATAATGTCCCTAAGTGATAGTAGGGTGTGGAAGTTAATAAGTGACTTGGTGTGGACTTATGGATTCATTCAAAGCAACCAGAAGGGCTATAACAGTCAAATTTTTCTGAGTGCAAGATAGACTTCAAGAGTTAGTGAGATTCTGTCTATGAATGATGAGCTGGTTTTCTTCGCTATAACTTCCTTTTACTACTTCAATTTTATTACTTCCCTTTTCAGAACCATAATCATTGAGTAGATGATAGTAAGATATATCTTAATAACATTTACAGATCAGTATAGAGTAGAGTGAAGATTCTAAATAAAGATTGCTAAATTCAGATTTACTGTCTTCTGTGGCTATCCAACTGTGTAAAAGGACACTTCATAGATTCAACTCTTTATAGTATGTGCATTTTTCAACAAATCCACAATAATGTTTTCCATGTAACAATTTGCATTATAAAAGCCATAAAAGTAGTATAAAAAATAGGTTTTGTAATGTAAGTCATACGAACATGGCTCCAATAGCCATTACAATTTACAATGTGCATTTATGATACGTCAATGTGTGTCTAACCATGTAAAAGAACACACCCAGTAACTTTGCACTTTACTATGTTAAACACTCCCAAGATAAGTTACTAATTGTTACAATAGGATACAGAAGTTCTTACAACCTTCTTCAATGATATATGTACCGATATTTTTACTGTGAAAAAAGAACGTTTTTTCTAAGAACAGTAAGACAAAGTTTATCAATCTACATGACCTAATCAACCCAAAATGACAGACAAAACTTTAATATAAACAAAATAAGTACATTTATGCATATACAAAAGAAGATTAAAGAGTGCCCCTTATAAAGCTGACACAGCAAAAAATGACAAAGAACCAGAGAATGAAAACGAAAGTTCTTCAATATTACAATACTGTACTGTACTCCAAAAGTTATTTCTGATGTGTTCTTCAAAGTATTAAAGATACATAGAAGATAGAAAAAAAATAAAAAAAAGATGAACAAAAAAATACTACTGTACACCATAATCATGCACCATTTTTCAGTGCACATTCCACTGCCCTAACAAAATAATGAAGCTTTTGGACCAGGAGAAAACAGCAATGAAATTGGACCATGTCCCCAATGACAGATTTTGTTCCATGTTCGTGGATCTTAAGTGACTCTGGAATCAACTCTGAAGTTAAACGTGTACAGGAGGTGCGAAGAATCACTGGGCTATTCACCTTGTTGGAGCCCTTTGGCTTACACCATCCTGATTTTCCTGCTACGGTTGTAGCTTATCAAGTAATAATAATAATAATAATAATAATAATAATAATAATAATAATAATAATAATAATAATAATAATAATACCTATTATCCTGCTTCCATTTTACTGTCCAACCTCTCAACTTTTAATTCATATTGTACAGTTGCCTTCATTAATTCCGGCAAGAAAATGTCTGATATCTGTATATTGTAGCGGGTAAGGTTATGTCTAACTAAAGATATACTGTTTGCAACGTTATCTGTAGAACACAGTTGTTGTGCTTATAGCTTGTAAACTCTTGATCAAAGGCAGTTTGATTAGTTTTACTTATTTCTGTTCATGAAAACATTTCTATTTTCTCATCACCACTTCGGAAAATGAATACAAATGCATTTGGCCTCTTGTTAACAAGTTCAAAGAGATATCTTTTTGTAAAAATCTTTTTGGTGTTAAAAAGAATATGACATGCCTAGAAGCAGTCTCTTTTTATGGAACATGTTGCAGAACTTAGTGAATTGTCTCCAAATCTGATGCTGGCGTTGGATTTGGAGTACATGGTAATGATTTTAATTGTAGAGGTGCACTTCCTCTAACAGCTTCCATATTTACTACCCAACTGTGTTGCATACTAGCCGCTATTGAGAAAATAGCGTTAGAGGAGGGAGGTAATTTTACCATTTTTAGTGATGGCAAGGAGTTTCCTTCAAGCTTTAGACGTTTTTAATTGTAGTAACCTTATAGTTTTAAAGATTTTAGAATGGCTATTCATTATTGGACTGGGAGGTATAACAGTTCAACTTTGCTGGGTTCCGGCAAACGTAGGTGTGTCTGGGAATGAGGAGACAGATTCACTGGCAAAGAATGCTGTAGCCGAGTTGCTGCCAGAAAGATATCCCATTCTCATCCTTTCTCTGTAAAGATTGTTTACCTTACATTAAGAATTTGATTTCTAATAATTGGCATCAGCATTGGGATAGTTTAATTGAAAATAAAATGAGAGTAATAACAAATGTTACATCCCCTTGGAAGTATAACATAGTTCCCCGAAAGTGGGAGACTTCTCTTTGTCGTCTCCTCATTGGTCAAACTCGGATAACATATGAATTTCTGCTAACTGGCCAACACCAGCCATATTGTGATGACTGTTTGGTACCCTTGACAGTGAAGGATTTGTTGACGGAATATAGTACCAGAAGAAATAGATATTTGTTTGTGGCTCGAAGTGAGGATGGCAGGTTCATCCTTGCCAAGATTCTTGCACATGATGTGTCCTATTTTCCTATCGGTATTTTTAGATTTATTTCAGCAGCAGGTCTTCTGGAAGCTGTTTAACTTTTATAATATCTCTGCTTTTATGGTTTTATTGATTCTTTTCTTTATTTATGATAGATTATATGGGCGTCAATGTCCTTAGATGTCAGGATACCAGAAAAGTTTAAATCAATCAATCAATCTACTTTGGTTGACAGAGATGCGAATAGCTGTGTTTTCCTTCAAAATAGATTATTCTTTGAAGATATTCTAATAAGTCTTTAGATATTAGAGTAATTTCAGTCTGATTTGAAATATAAAACAGCCAGCTTGTACGCTTCACTCTTCTATATATACCTATGAAATACTAAATGGTGTTCATACAAGTCTCCTGCTTAAAGTCTTTTATATTCCAAGTTGTCTACCTAAATATATTTTAGTCAAAATGCAACTTTTATAGTTAATGGAGAGATTAACCAGAGAAACTAAGAATGTGGTTGAGGTCCCTGATTGTCGTAGGAAATTTATCCCCAGAGAGGGACATTCTAGTTGTTAGAGGCACAAAATTGAGATATTTGCATTCTGTTAATTATTTTTTTGTGTGGGATTCTCAACACGATTATAACTGCATGAATATATCCTTCTTAGCACAGGTTGATATCAAAACACAAGTTGGCTCATTCTTTTGCTTGTCTAAATTTCATAGTTTTGTGGTTTCATGAATACAATGATTGAAAGTATATATATAGAATATTATAATAGAAAATACAGCACCGTATATACATTGTATTGAATAATACTAGGGGAAAATAGCTCTGATCTAGGGATATTCTAGTGCTTGTCTAGGGATGTTTTTGACTGCTGTGGAAGGAGATTCAGTCCGCCATAAACCATGCCGGAAAAGGACTTGGTTTTTAACTAGTGCTGTGAAAAATTGAGGGAAAAGGTAAGGAGTCATTTAACGGGTTTCTTTCTCTTATTTTCTCTTGGATGTTTAATCACCATAAACTCTAAAGATTCATTTCCTTAAATTGGCGAAGAAAGTTTACATGGAATTTGTGAGAGGTTATTGTATGCAATATTCCAAGTGGCTGTAGTCATCATTAGTGTGGTTTTGAGTTCCAAGTAGGAACACTATAATCGATTTCAATCGCAGTTGTTGATAAAGGAAGAAATTGAATAATTACCAGTACCATTGCATGACCACAGGTGTAAATTTTCTATTGGCGCCAGAGAGGAATTTAGAAGGCATTATCTGAGAAAATTTCTATTAATGTTTTATTTAAAAATAACTTTCAGTTACATATTTTCTTCTTGAAATTGGAGGCCAATTAACTTGACTTTTGTTTTGTGCAGTGTCTACCAGTTGTTGAAAATTGTTGAAAAAAAAAATCTCTTAATTTGTGCATATTTTTGTCTGCAAAAGTTTTTTTTAATGTTTTATTTAAAATATTTTTAGTTACAAATTTTCTTTTTGAAATTGGAGGCCAATTAAGTTAACTTTTATTGTGCATAGTTTACCAATGATTGAAAATTATATATATAAAAAAAAACTTTTAATTTGTGCATATTTTTTTTCTGCAAAAGTAAAAAAAAAAAAGCTTTGTGAATATTAGATGCTAGGTAAAGGATAGTTATTGATGAATTGTGTATGAATAAACTTACAAAACAATTCATTAGTTGACATATAAATACAATCGTGAGCAACTGAACGTACACATCGTATATAAATCAAATTCATTCATCATTTTACCTATGTTGAAAATTAATGCTTGTACTAATTCATCTCGCACAACCCCTTATCAGATATCATTCATTTGGAAGGAAGTACACACAATTCCTGATAGATGAAAACAACTATTAGTTTTAGATATCTTCCTTTGGTCTCAACCAACGGCTGTCTTAGGAAATTCATCATTTGTACAGCTCTGCATTCTTGTGAAATAAATGAATTTGTTCAAGATTCTTGCATCGGTGTTTACCATCAATGGGTGTTGTCAACAGCTTAGTTTGATAAATGTTGGCAGTATCAGCCACACTCACCAGTCTCTCTCTCTCTCTCTCTCTCTCTCTCTCTCTCTCTCTCTCTCTCTCTCTCTCTCTCTCTCTCTTTAGGACGAAAATTAAAGTGATATATTCATAAAAAAAATCTCACAATTGAGTGATCCTTTCAACTTTAGTATATATTTTAATCTGGAATAATCCTGTCTCTCATTTACTGGACATCATACTTCAAAAGTTCAATAGTTACAAAGTTTTGAATCTAAGTTGACCTGTAAAAGCAATAGAAACTTATTCTGTACCCATAATAGTAATATGTCTCTCTCTTGAATTCTTATATGGCTTGATAGTATTATTATTATTATTTACTAAGCTATAACCCTAGATGGAAAAACACAATGCTATAAGCCAGGGGCTCCAACAGGGAAAATAGCCCATCGAGGAAAGGAAACAGGGAGAAATAAAATAGTCCAAGAACAGTAACATTAAAATAAATATCTCCTATATAAACTATAAAAACTTTAACAAAACAAGAGGGAGAGAAATAAGATAGAATAGTGTGCCCGAGTGTACCCTCAAGCAAGAGAACTCTAACCCAAGACAATGGAAGACCATGGTACAGAAGGTATAGCACTACCCAAGACTAGAGAACAATGGTTTGATTTTAGAGTGTCCTTCTCCTAGAAGAGCTGCTTACCATAGCTAAAGAGTCTCTTCTACCCATAGCAAGAGGAACGTACACACTGAAAAATTATAGTGCAGTAGTTAACCCTTTGGATGAAGAAGAATTGTTTGGTAATCTCAGTGTTGTCAAGGGTATGAGGACAGAGGAGAATATATAAAGAATATGCCAGACTATTCGGTGTGTGTGTGTGTGTGTGTAGGCAAAGGGAAAAAGAACCGTAACCAGAGAGAAGGATCCAATGTAGTACTGTCTGGCCAGTCAAAAGACCCCATAACTCTCTAGCGGTAGCATCTCAACGGGTGGCTGGTGCCCTGGCCACCCTACTACCTATACATATATACACACGTGTGCTGTATATATATATATAGATAGATAGATAGATATATACACATGTATAAATATATATATATATATATATATATATATATATATATATATATGTAGATATATACACACATGTATATATATATATATATATATATATATATATATATATATATATATATAAATTTATGAATATATATATATATATATATAGAGAGAGAGAGAGAGAGAGAGAGAGAGAGAGAGAGAGAGAGAGAGAGAGAGAGAGAGAGAGAGAGAGAGAGACATATTCGAATATAAAATGTTATTCTAAGACATATTCATATAGACACATTAATTTTCCTGTCCAGATATTATCATCACTATCTTTTTTACCCAAGCAAAGATCTTAATTTACCCAAGATGATATAAGTATTCCAAGCTGCTTTCTAAAGATATTCCCCAAGTATGCAATTGAACCTAAATACGATGTACGCATTATCATCGAGGCAGACAATAACCACATCATTGATGTTCCCATTCAATACAGAGGGATTGAATAGAGACACATCAGACAGGCATCATAGAGGACAACACTGAATCCATTGCCTTGATTGCAGTCCATGTCTGCTGCAATAATAGTGTGTAGTTGTATTTAGATATTCTCCTTAGCAAGTCCAAGTTCGAAGAGATGAATGTGTTGTAGATAGCAAGCATTTTTGTAAAATAGAGGCTCTCTTTCTCCACACACACACACACACACACACATATATATATATATATATATATATATATATATATATATATATATGTATGTATATATATTCATCTGATCGCCTATAGCAAACCTACCTAGTATGGGTGGGCCATGTCGATACACAAAACATTCCAATACGTAAAGTTATCCCTGGTCAGAAAAGCACACACATATATATATATATATATATATATATATATATATATATATATATATATATATATATATATATATATATGAGAGTAAAACATATTATCTAAAACCCATTATTTGAAACTTCTGATACATTTTATGAATCTTGAACGGTGAGATCATGTAACAGTTAAATTACATAATGAACCGTCTGCCTTAATATATAATAGTGATAATGATAATATTAAACAATATATTAACCCTTATATTAACACACTGTAGGATGTTTACATATAATGCACTTTGAAAGTTATTTGTATTCCCGCCATAATCTATTAAAGGCGGGAGATATTGAATCTGGGGCAGTCTCGCTGGAGCAAGCGTGCCCTCAACATTGTTATTGCATTGCTGCTCACCATGTATTGAATTGTGAATACATAATTATTGCACATTGCTCGTGTTTGAGTATACCCAACCTGCATACATGGCGCAGTGAGTAGGATTGCAGTGAAGCCTTCAAGATGTTGGGTGCAAGATACTCAAGAACACTAAGAAGAGGGACCCTTCGACGGGCTGCACGTGGCCGCATCAATGGTGGGAATGAGGACCTTCTAAATGCAATGGCAAACCTTTTCTTGCAGCAGCGACAGAGCAGTGGTGCCCCCTCAGGTATGAGGGCAATTATGCCCGACAAATGTTCGTACGAAATGTCACAAGGAGCATTTAGGAAGTGGCGTAGGTCAATGACAGATTGGTTCCAAATTGGCAGGGTTGCAACTCAAGATGCTGTGCTGAGCATTCGTTTGAACTGCGATGATCAGTTGCAAAGGGCATTGGACGCCTGTTATACGGCCGATGAATGGAAAGCCCTTTCTTTACATCAGGCATTGGATGCCGTCCAAGAAGTGACTCAAAAGTCTGTAAATCGTGCAATTCTGTGGGATAAATTTTTTAGTGCACAGCAAGGGCCTATGGAACCTGCGAAGACATATGTACATCGGTGTCAGGAATTGGCTTTAGATTGTGCTTTCCGCTGCCCTCAGTGCCAAAATGACATGAGTGACTATATGCTGACCCACAGGTTAGCCAGTGGTTTAAATAACTGTGGATTGAAACAAGAAATACTCCAGGACTACGAGAAATATAACAGTGTCGCCAAAATTCTACAGAAGTGTGAAATATATGAGGCAGCTGAAAGGGACAGTGGGGCAAACAAATTTAAACAGAAACTCATTACCGCCAAGGTGGGGAAGGAATTGCTGCCCTATAATAGTAATGAAATAGAACATAGTGATGTGGCGGCAGTAAAATCGAACTTTCGTCGACAGAAGGATAGTAAGCTGCTTATGTCAGGTAAGAGATGTGATAATTGTGGGCGCATTCAGGAGAAAAATAAATCTAGCTGCTATGCAAATGAAGTGTGTTGCCACAACTGTGGTATAAAGGGTCATTTAGCTAGATATTGCAGAAAAAAACGTGTGAATAACAAGGCAGCAGGCATTGAAGTCGACCATGATGACGACACTATGTCAGTGACGGCATGCACATTAGTGCAACATTGTGGGGTCCAGCAGGTGACAGCATTGTCGGGAAAACTACCGTATGTACGCGTAAAAATTGAACATAAAATGAGGCGTGATGTACCAATGTATGAGGCATTTATTGATGCTATTGCCGATACTGGGGCTGAAGTTTGTATTATGGGGGAAAAGGTTTTGCATCAATTAGGACTGAATGTGAAACAGTTGCATCGTTCGAACGCCAGGGTCAATCACGCAGCCGAAAAACCCATGAGAGTACTGGGTAGTGTGCGTTGTACAATAACATTATGTAGAAATATTGCTCTAAATATAGAGGTGTTAGTAGTGTGCGGTGTCTCTAGGCTATACCTATCTATAGATGTATGTAAGTGTTTAGGATTAGTGGATGCGAACTTTCCCCATCATGTTAAGGTAGACGGGATATCAGTAAATAATATTGGTAGGGAACGGCCCAATAGTGTGGATGTCAATGACGTCACCAGTGATGTGAGCAACAACCATGACGTCATAGAGTTGCCGTTCTCCTCTCAGGAGGCCAACGTACCTAAGCTCAAAAGGTGGATTTTGGAGCGTTTCTCTGGTACGGTATTCAATACTAAACGGAATCCTTTACCGGTAATGAAGGGAAAGCCACACCATATCCACCTTCTCCCTGATGCAGTCCCATACGCATGCCATACGCCAATTCCAATTCCCAAACATTGGGAGCAAGAGGTAAAAAAACAGCTGGACGACGATGTAAAACTGGGAATAATCCGCCCCGTTCCTACAGGAACTGCAACCGATTGGTGTGCGCGAATGGTGGTAGTGGCTAAAAGGAATGGAAACCTAAGAAGAACAGTGGATTACCAAAGGCTAAACAAATTTTGCAAAAGAGAAACTCATCACACTTTTGCCCCGTTCGACATGGCATCCGGTGTACCTGTACGTTCATACAAAACTGTAATAGATGCCTATTCTGGTTTTCACCAAGTGGAACTAGATGAAGAAAGTCGGCACCTGACTACCTTCATATCCCCATGGGGTAGGTACCAGTATTGTAGGACCCCAATGGGACATGTCTCTGCCTCGGATGCATACTCAAAGCGCTTTGATGATGTAATAGCGGACATTCCGAGAAAATCTAAATGTGTTGATGATGTTCTCCTTTATGATGATACTGTGGAAGGGGCGTTCTATCATACGATAAGTTTTTTGCAAGTATGTGAAGAGAACGGAGTTACCCTCAATCCTGAAAAATTTCAATTTTGCCAACGCGAGGTAGACTTTGTGGGTTATGAATTAGGTTGGGACAATTTCAAGCCAGGTGAGGAAAAGTTGTCTGCAATCAAGAACTTCCCAATGCCAAATCAACCAACCATCACTGACATAAGATCTTGGTTTGGCCTCGTAAACCAATTGGCCCCATTTGTTGCTACCTCTCAACTAATGGAACCCTTTCGAGACCTCCTAAAAAAGTCTACTAGTCGAAAGGTATACTGGGATGAAATGTTACAGGATGCGTTCGAAAAGACTAAAGAAATTTTATGCAATCTGATTGGGGATGGATTGGCCTACTATGATAAATCCAGGCGAACTGCAGTAATCACTGACTGGTCGCGTGATGGGATGGGATTTCTGGTGTTACTATAACATTGCAGTTGCGAAGAGGATAAAGTCCCATTTTGTTGCAAAGGGGGGTGGAAGCTTGCCCTCTGTGGAAGCAGACATTTAACCTCGGCAGAAGTTAATTATGCAGTCGTTGAAGGAGAGGCTTCCGCCGTGGTATGGTGCTTTCAAAAAGCTAGATTATTCTTACTGGGGTGTCCCAATATTATCCTTGTTACTGACCACCGTCCGCTAGTCAAAGTGTTTGGGGACAGAGAATTGAAAGACATTGCAAATCCTCGTTTGCTTCGATTAAAGGAAAAAACATTACAATACAGTTTCACAGTAAAATACATCCCTGGGAAGAAAAACTCAGCAGCCGATACTCTTTCGAGATACCCAGTAATCAGAAGCCCAATAAATGCGAGTGACCGTGAGATGGGGGAGGAAGTTGAGAATTCATGTGTTGCAGCACTGATGACGTCGCTGAGTGATGACGTCATAACCCTCGACTGGAATTCTGTTAAAAGGGCTGCTGAAAGCGATGTGGAATATCAGCTACTAAAGAGTATGGTAGCCGCAGGTTCTTGGCCGGTATCGAGAAATCTAGTCGACTCCAGCATAAAGCCGTATTTTAGTGTACGGGATCGACTTGGCATCGTGGACGAACTGGTGGTGTATTCATACGATGACGGGCACATACGTCTGGCAATACCTGTGTCACTACGAGACCAAGTTGTCTCTAACCTACACTCAGGCCACCAAAGTTCTGATTCAATGATTCGTAGGGCACGACAGGCTGTGTATTGGCCTGGGATGGAGGGTCAACTGAAACTCAAGAGGATGCAGTGCAGAACATGTGACGTCATCGCTCCGTCCCAACAAAGGGAACCGCTATTGCCTACCCCACCCCCTGAATATCCTTTTCAACAAACGGTCACGGATATGTTTCAAATGTGTGGAAAACAATATCTGGTATATGCAGATAGGCTTACTGGTTGGCTGGAAATTGCCTTCTTTCCAAATGGTGCCACTTCTGCTAAGTTGATTCCCCTCTTCCGACGATACTTCATGCAGTGGGGCGCCCCGGAAGAAATCTCCCTCGATGGTGGCACCAATTTGGTAAGCACTGAGATGGCTAGTTTCCTACAGAAATGGGGGGTTAGGATGAGAATATCCTCAGCCCATTACCCCCAATCCAACGGAAGGGCAGAGGCAGCAGTACGGACAGCAAAGAGAACCATTCAAGATAACACAAGAAGCGACGGAAGCCTCGACACAGATAGTTTTGCAAGAGCCATTTTGCAATATAGAAATACGCCCCTAAGAGACATCGATAAATCGCCGGCACAGTTAGCCATGGGACGACAACTCAGGGACTCAGTCCCCATGATTAAAAGCTATCATAAGATAACAGAACAGTGGGCAGACATTATGATAGACAGAGAGGAGAAGATGGGTAAACACCTGAGAAATGTCAAGTTCCGTCATGATTCTAGTGCAAAGAGACTCCGCCCCTTGCAAGCGGGTACCACAGTAGCAGTGCAAAATGTCGTCTCTAAGGCCTGGGATCGTATTGCAAAAGTCGTTGAAATGAAAGGAGACCGCCAATATGTCATAAAACTAGATGGTAGTGGAAGAATATCAACGAGAAACAGAAAACAGCTTCGGGAAATAAGAGTGCAGGATTTCCCCCCACCTACTCGTTCACTTTCCCCCGCTGACTCGTGTGCCGACCCCCAACCCAGAAGAGGGACCAGGAAAATAAATCCTCCGAGTTGGCATGAAGACTATATTTTATGATTTTTCAATTATGTACAATTTGGTTTCTCTTTAATTATGCACAATTTGATATTTTTTTTTGTACTGAATATGTGACCAGTTTGTAATAATTTGATAATTTCATGCAACTAAATGTCGTCTTACTTTGCAATGAGCACGTAATCGCGCTCCACTTATATGATTTATGTTATCTTTTATATAACACCATTTTGTCATCAGTATGCCTTATACTTCTCTTGCTGTATGATTACTTGATAAAGCCTCAATTTCATGAAAAATGTAATACATTTATTTTAGAGAGGGGATGTAGGATGTTTACATATAATGCACTTTGAAAGTTATTTGTATTCCCGCCATAATCTATTAAAGGCGGGAGATATTGAATCTGGGGCAGTCTCGCTGGAGCAAGCGTGCCCTCAACATTGTTATTGCATTGCTGCTCACCATGTATTGAATTGTGAATACATAATTATTGCACATTGCTCGTGTTTGAGTATACCCAACCTGCATACACACACCATCCCAGACAAAGATATCAAAACCTTTGGTACATTTCACAATTATTCATAGAAACAAGATGATGATGTTTACAGATATAGATTTTTGCTAAACTATTAATATTGATATATCTTTTGTCTTACAAATATCTCTG
>NW_027171314.1:122500-147500 GCF_036898095.1 Palaemon carinicauda
GTGGTTAAATTCCCAGGATTTGTGGTTGAATTCCCAGAGTTTGTGGTTAAATCCATAAAATTTGTGGTCCAATCACCATAGGATTTGTGGTTAAATTCCCAGTTTGTGGTTCAATTCCCAGAATTTGTGGTTCAATCACCATAGGATTTGTGGTTAAATTCCAAGGATTTGTGATTGAATTCCCAGGATTTGTGGTTGAATTCCCAGAGTTTGTGGTTCAATTCCCAGGATTTGTGGTTCAATCACCATAGGATTTGTGGTTAAATTCCCAGAATTTGTGGTTCAATCACCATAGGATTTGTAGTTAAATTCCCAGGATTTGTGGTTGAATTCCCAGAGTTTGTGGTTAAATTCCCAGAATTTGTGGTTAAATCACCATGGGAATTGTGGTTAAATTCCCAGGATTTGTGGTTAAATTCCCAGAATTTGTGGTTCAATCATCATAGGATTTGTGGTTAAATTCCCAGGATTTGTGGTTAAATTCCCAGGATTTGTGGTTAAATCCCTAGAATTTGTGGTTCAATCACCATGGGATTTGTGGTTAAATTCCCAGAATTTGTGGTTCAATCATCATAGGATTTGTGGTTAAATTCCCAGGATTTGTGGTTAAATTCCCAGGATTTGTGGTTAAATCCCTAGAATTTGTGGTTCAATCACCATGGGATTTGTGGTTAAATTCCCAGAATTTTTGGTTCAATCACCATAGGATTTGTGGTTGAATTCCCAGAGTTTGTGGTTGAATTCCCAGAGTTTGTGGTTAAATTCCCAGAGTTTGTGGTTAAATTCCCAGAGTTTGTGGTTAAATTCCCAGAGTTTGTGGTTAAATTCCCAGAGTTTGTGGTTAAATTCCCAGAATTTGTGGTTAAATTCCCAGAATTTGTGGTTAAATTCCCAGAATTTGTGGTTAAATTCCCAGAATTTGTGGTTAAAATCCTAGAATTTGTGGTTAAAATCCCAGAATTTGTGGTTAAAATCCCAGAATTTGTGGTTAAATTCATAAGGTATTCATGGTTAAATTCTCAATGTGGTTAAATCCCCCATAATCCCCCAGGATTCAGTGTTAAATCCTCAAGGATTCTGGGTAAAATCTCCCCAAGGATTCAGACTTGAAAGACCCCAAGGGTTCGGGATTAAATCCCACACAGGATTTTTTGTTAAATTTCCCCATAGGATTTGTGGTTAAATGTCCGAACAGGGTTTGTGGTTAAATCCTCCAAGGATTTTGGGTTAAATCCTCCCAGGATTCGTGGGTAGATGACCTCTGCATTCGGATTTAATTCCCAAAAGCAATCTGATTTAAATCCCCAAGATTGGGGGTTAAATCACCCACAGGATTATGGGATAAATCCGCCAGGATATTGGGGTAAATTCTTCAAGATATTGTGGTAAATCCCTCCTAATTTTAAGGTAGACCTCTACAGGATTCGTTGAAAAATCCCCCCGTATTTGTTGGTAAATCCCCCCGAATTTTGGGGTCAATCCACCCAGGATTTTGTGGTAAACCCCCACAGTATTCGTGGAATAAGCTCCCAGGATATTTGGATAAATCCCCCAGGATTTTAGGGGAAACACCGACAGGATTCCGGAATAAATCCCCCAGGATTTTAGGGGAAACACCCACAGGATTCAGGAATAAATCCCCCAGGATTTTAGGGGAAACCCCCACAGGATTCAGGAATAAATCCCCCAGGATTTTAGGGGAAACCCCCACAGGATTCAGGAATAAATCCCCCAGGATTTTAGGGAAAACCCCCACAGGATTCAGGAATAAATCCCCCAGGATTTTAGGGAAAACACCCACAGGATTCAGGAATAAATCCCCCAGGATTTTAGGGGAAACACCCACAGGATTTTAGGGGAAACACCCACAGGATTTTAGGGAAAACCCTCACAGGATTCAGGAATAAATCCCCCAGGATTTTAGGGAAAACCCCCACAGGCCCCCAGGATTTTAGGGAAAACCCTCACAGGATTCCGGAATAAATCCCCCAGGATTTTAGGGAAAACCCTCACAGGATTCCGGAACAAATCCCCCAGGATTTTAGGGAAAACCCTCACAGGATTCCGGAATAAATCCCCCAGGATTTTAGGGAAAACCCCCACAGGATTCAGGAATAAATCCCCCAGGATTTTAGGGAAAACACCCACAGGATTCAGGAATAAATCCCCCAGGATTTTAGGGGAAACACCCACAGGATTTTAGGGAAAACCCTCACAGGATTCAGGAATAAATCCCCCAGGATTTTAGGGAAAACCCCCACAGGATTCCGGAATAAATCCCCCAGGATTTTAGGGAAAACCCTCACAGGATTCCGGAATAAATCCCCCAGGATTTTAGGGAAAACCCTCACAGGATTCCGGAATAAATCCCCCAGGATTTTAGGGAAAACCCTCACAGGATTCCGGAATAAATCCCCCAGGATTTTAGGGAAAACCCTCACAGGATTCCGGAATAAATCCCCCAGGATTTTAGGGAAACCCCCACAGGATTCCGGAATAAATCCCCCAAGATTTTAGGGAAAACCCCCACAGGATTCAGGAATAAATCCCCCAGGATTTTCGGGGAAACACCCACAGGATTCCGGAATAAATCCCCCAGGATTTTAGGGGAAACACCCACAGGATTCAGGAATAAATCCCCCAGGATTTTAGGGGAAAACACCCACAGGATTCCGGAATAAATCCCCCAGGATTTTAGGGGAAACACCCACAGGATTCAGGAATAAATCCCCCAGGATTTTAGGGGAAAACACCCACAGGATTCCGGAATAAATCCCCCAGGATTTTAGGGAAAACCCCCACAGGATTCAGGAATAAATCCCCCAGGATTTTCGGGGAAACCGACAGGATTCCGGAATAAATCACCCAGGATTTTCGGGGAAACCGACAGGATTCCGGAATAAATCACCCAGGATTTTAGGGGAAACACCCACAGGATTCAGGAATAAATCCCCCAGGATTTTAGGGGAAAACCCCCACAGGATTCCGGAATAAATCCCCCAGGATTTTAGGGGAAACACCCACAGGATTCAGGAATAAATCCCCCAGGATTTTAGGGGAAAACACCCACAGGATTCCGGAATAAATCCCCCAGGATTTTAGGGGAAACACCCACAGGATTCAGGAATAAATCCTCCAGGATTTTAGGGGAAAACCCCCACAGGATTCAGGAATAAATCCCCCAGGATTTTAGGGGAAAACCCCCAGAGGATTCAGGAATAAATCCCTCAGGATTTTAGGGAAAACACCCACAGGATTCAGGAATAAATCCTCCAGGATTTTAGGGAAAACCCCCACAGGATTCAGGAATAAATCCCCAAGGATTTTAGGGGAAACACCCACAGGATTCCGGAATAAATCCCCCAGAATTTTGGGGGTAAATCTCCCTAGGATTCGGTCGTGATGTTTGTATGTTACCTGGGTAGGGAGTATGTTGACTTAACTAATTTTACAAGATCATTTGTCAAAGGAAACAGTAAACTTGAGGTCAACAATGTTCTCGTATTCGTTCAAAATCTGTTGGTTAAAATCTGTTAGTTAAAATTGAGTTCAAAGGTTAGCGACTAACAAACTCGACTTGAGTAATTGCGAGTAACTACATCCAATTGAAACTACCAATATTCATTTAAAAAATCATATTTTTTCTTTATAATTAAAGTTAATAAAACTTCAGTTTTACATTCATTTAAATATATTGAAGATATATCAATTACCAGTCTTTACATTTTAGTGGTTTATTTTTTTATTTCTTGTCTTGATTAGATTATTTTCATATTTGACGGCAAGTGACTTTTCTGAAGTGTCAATAAAGGTGACATTAATTAGTGTTTTATATTTCATTATTATTAGGAGATTGACTGCGACTGTTTTAGGAAATAATAAGGAAGAATAAATGTTAGTTTTAGACTCTCTCTCTCTCTCTCTCTCTCTCTCTCTCTCTCTCTCTCTCTCTCTCTCTCTCTCTCTCTCTCTCTCTCTCCTGAATTCGAAATAGTCTGGCCAAATAGCCAAAATTCCATCCTATTGAAGAGAGAGAGAGAGGAGACTGAGGAGAGAGAGAGAGAAGAGAGAGAGAGAGAGAGAGAGAGAGAGAGAGAGAGAGAGTACAGTTTTGTTTTTTACGGAATCTTCAACATTTTCATTCGTAATTATCTAATATACTTAAACTATCTAATTATTTTCCCAGCATAATGCAAATATTAAATTTAGTATATTTTTCAAATATCGTAGCAATTAGAGTTGTAATAACTTATTAACTGTTATGGAAAACTTCATTAGTTAAAAATAATTTGTTGCTTAATTGTAAAGAACCTTAATTCATTTCCTCACTGGGCTATTTTCTCTGTTGGAGCCCTTAGATTTGTAGCATCACGTTTTTTTAACCTAGCTCTACGTAGCTTAGCTAGAATTAATTATATATATATATATATATATATATATATATACTATATATATATACTATATATATATATTATAATATATATATATATAGCTTCAGGGATTTGGGTTTTGTCTACAGTGCTCCTCACGCGGTTCACTGCAAGCAGTATTTATAACCTCAGCGTATAATTAACGAAATAGCATAATTGGGCTCTCTCAAAAAAAGAAAAAGAAAAAAAACTAAATATTTCTTGTTATTACTTTGATAAACATACACTATTAATTAAAAATAGCCAATGAACATTGCTAATGAAGAAATCTATGATAATTAGCATTTATTAAAAATGGTGAAACTAATATATTTTGAAAAAGCTTACAAACAGTTTGGACTGAACAGATATTCGTCTGACATTTGAGCAAAAAGAACTTATTTGGTTGCTAAGGATGCTGAAAATTCTCCCGGTGGCATAAAAGGATATGTACCCCTTTTGCACCAAACTGCAAAGAGTGGTTGCAAGTTTTGATGTGCAGTCAGAATTTCATTGCTCCCAGACCCCCCCAGTGTTATGGTTTTTGACCAAATTCGTTTATACAAGTACTTACAAGGCAATGTCTCTCTCTCTCTCTCTCTCTCTCTCTCTCTCTCTCTCTCTCTCTCTCTCTCTCTCTCTCTCTCTCTCTCTCTCTCTACGCCTTCAAGAGACTTGATTTACCTACAATTAGAATAATTTATAGTCAGGAAAGAGATGGAGACTAGATTGTGTAACAGCCTTAAACATTTAGCGAACAGGCATTTAAAACGAGAGAGAGAGAGAGAGAGAGAGAGAGAGAGAGAGAGAGAGAGAGAGATGCACTGGATTTCGTCTTTTCACCAAGTGTACTTGGACACCTCGAAGCATTTAACAAGGATGGCGAAGATCAATTTAATGACTCTATTTTAGAAATCACTAGAACTATTTGGCTTTATCTTTGTCTGCTATTAAAGCAATAGGATTTTAAGGACTTTATAAAGTATAATGGTTCCTTATCCCTCCCCCTATCCGGGTGGGTTCCTGGATCCTATCACTGCCTCCAGTAGACCCCTGTGCAATGTTTGGTGCTCACTCCGCAAAATAAGTTTGCGGCCACTCTATCTAATTATAGATAGCTGCAAAGCTTCTAAGCTTATATTTATTATCAGAATTAAGCTTAATTTACCTGTACATAACTAAATTAAGAATATTCTTAATATTATTTTTTCCCTTAATTCTACCTTGAAATTAGTTGGGATGTCCTCTGTTTTGGCTTTACCCTGTTGCGGTCAATTTGGACTTTAATTCTTTCCTACGCATTGCCCTACTAAAGATTGCAACCAGATTCCTTCTCGGATTTTGCAACGTTCCTACGCTTATGTCTTGTTTCATTGACTGATTTAATTCTGGGCATGAAAATGAATATTTTGTAGTATCCTCTTCATCTTTGCCTTTATTATAAGGACTGACTTATCCAGATTATTTCTCTAACGTAGGCTCAGCATTAGAAAATTGTAATTTTGCTGGCTAGCACTCCCAGGTAAAAAATAGTGTTGACTTCTTGAGTGAATTTTCTTCATCACTCTTGTTGCTATTAGATAAAAGCCTTGTTCAAAATTCAAATTATTTCGACCGAGACAAGCGTTTGTCATGAATGCAATTCTTTCTTGTGTTAACCATATCCCATAGGATTGCTGAACCAGGCTGTTGCGTAACTACGCTGATCAAACTTTCTCGTTCTTGTTACTCGGTCTCGTCTTCCTTGATATTATTGACCTTGCTGTAGTTGGAGAATCGAATGTTTTGTCGTGAATACAATCAATGTTCCTCGTTTGACTTAAATGAGGTCATTATTTGTACCCTGTTGTCAAGGCGAATCCCAGGAGAGAGAGAGAGAGAGAGAGAGAGAGAGAGAGAGAGACAGAGACAGAGACAGAGACAGAGACAGAGACAGAGACAGAGACAGAGACAGAGACAGAGACAGAGGTTCAAAACCATACCTTCTAGGGGGGAAGGGCATAAGTGATCTTCATTGTTACTTGAAGTCGTTTCCCCCAACACACACAGCAAAAGCTATTTTTCATAACATAACGTTGTTAGTTGCACTTAATAGTTTGCATTAAAAAACTGTAAATGCCTGGCAACATTTATTCCAGGATTTTTATCGTTTTAAAAACGGATATATTGATGCAAAGGACTGCTATTACTGTCATCATCCCGTAAAATCTAATAAGAAATTAAGGTAATATTTACGGTCGCCTTTACTGTACTGAAATGCGGCTGAAAACGGTATATTTTTACGGAGAATTTGCAATTAAAATTACGGATTTGTATTAACAGTGTATGCTTATAATTCAAGTATTAAAAAATTCGGTTCTTGGCCCTTTTAATATATTTATTTTTCTTTCAGACATTAATTGATCCACCAACCCGAACGCTCAATGAACTTAGTAGCAGCAGCAGCAGCAGCAGACGTCAGGTAGAGAAACTTCAACATATTGACAGTAGTAAGTATTACGAAAACTAAAGTTTTTTAATATAATAATTTGTATTTAGATGGTATCCTGTGCTGGTAAACTAATTCTTAACCTTCAAAAGACTTGTGGTATACTTAAGGATATCCAATGCCTGGATTTAGACGATTTAATGTTCATGTAATTGCATTATTTAATTCAATATTTTTCTGTGGGGAAATTTTTGTTGGAAAAATATAAGTCTCTTTGTTGCATGTGGATGTGGGAATGGAGGTATTTTTTATGTATATATATTTTGTGTTAGCTAATTATCTAATTGAATTTCGTGTTACGGTTTTTTTATTACCTCCGCCAACGAAATTGGAAGGAGGTTATGTTCAACCCCTCTGTTTGTGGTTGTTTGTTTTTATGTGTGTGTGAACACCTTCCTGGCCACAATTTTAATCGTAGAGTAATGAAACTTGCAGGGATTAACTCTTATGTAAATAGCCGGATATGATTAAATTTTGGAAGGTTAAGGTCAAAGGTCAAGGTGACGGTCAAGCAAAATGTCCAATTCACGTAATAAACCATAAGTTTGGACATCGTTGTCACAGAGACTTCAAACTTGGTTCATATTTGAGTGTATGAAAATTCACGCCAATTAATACGTGTTTAGGTTAAAGGTCAAAGGTCAAGGTCGAGTTAAAGGTCATTAAGTAAGCTGTTGCAGGGAAAGTCTGTGCTCTACTGAGTACCCCTCTAGTTAGTGAATATGTACACACACACACACACACACCTGGATTAGTTTTGTCAAATTTCAAACCAAGATGGATGATTTGCAATAGGGATGAAAATTTTTATTTATTTATTGTGGGGTAATTGTATTTTATATGATTGTACGTAGGTTTAATGTACTTGAAAATATGATTTTCAAATGTGGTATAGTTTTCGCAAGGTATGGAACCTAACTGACTCTTCTCACTCTTTAATCCCGGGTATTGGAGACTTGTAAGACTGTAGACTGTCCTTGGAATTTGATAAATCTTTAGAATTTTCATATTTTTTTATGGGTTCTAGATATAACTTATGAATCTGCTATAGTGAATTCCACAAAAGAGCTTGGAGTTTTAAATTGCTTTTTTCATACTTTATCGTAATTGAATTTCTGAAAAGCTAGGTAAGGTGTGAGAGAGAGAGAGAGAGAGAGAGAGAGAGAGAGAGAGAGAGAGAGTGAGAGTGAGAGTGAGTTTGATTTTATGCATTTTTAAGTTTTTTCCCTTCCGTTTGACAGTTTGTGTAATGAAGGACAGTCTTTAATTGAACAGGGGTTATGAATTATTTTATTGATTATGGTAAATGAAATTACTTTGGCTTTATCTGTTTAAAAGAGAAAAAATAACCTTCATGCATGTGTATGCCATTCACTGACAGAAGGTGAAATTCTCTCTCTCTCTCTCTCTCTCTCTCTCTCTCTCTCTCTCTCTCTCTCTTTATGAAAACTTGAATTATAAACTAATCGTTATGATTACACTGCAGCCTCCTGCATTTAACACCAGACGAAGAATCGAATTCATGTTATTAACCATTTGTGTTTGGTAAACAATGATCTTGGATGGAAGTAGCAGTTGTGTGCTTAGTACCCTCTGACAGATGCCTGTTCCTTGGGGACTTTTAGGTATACTGCTCAATATTTACAAAGCAGGGTAAATCTTTTATTTTATCAAATTTATTTTTGTTACTTTTCATTTTATTCCTGCCAAGTATGCTTTATTCTTTTATATGCATATATTTTTTCTTTAAACAATCTTATTTGTCTATATTTTTAACATTTGATGAAACTTATGGAAGCTATGAATATGTAGGCGTAGTATGGGGGAAAGGGCTGTCGGAAGGCGGTTGGGGAAATTTGCCACCCATATGATTTCCATTGTGGACCCATGAATCTTCTATAGTACAAGGTATTATGGTATATTTGTAATGCCATGGTGTTTGTGAAGTATTTCAAATAGGTTGTCCTCTTGACAAGTTTGGGCAAATGCTGGAATATGCCAATTTTTGCCGTCATTATATAAAATTCTCTTTTGTTCAATATCTCTAGAAACTGGCAAGATAACTTGTCATATGGAATGTCTATAACCATGTTTTTTATGGTCAGAGATTAGTATGACACAAAAACAGTTGTAAAATGTGTAGTTTTACTTGCGCAGACCTTTTGAGAAAAATATTCAAATCTTATAGAAGTAAATGAAATTCGAACATATTGCAAATGGTTCTTTCAAGTTAAAAGGTAATGCTTATGTTCATACTCTATACTGTCTAGATAAAAACCTTCACCTAGGAGTTGCAAGTGACACTGGGAATCTGATACATCATCATCTCGAATCTTGTACATATCTGTGCTACAACTTACTAATATGATATGTAAAAATGTGTAATACTGGACACGTTGACACACATCCGGATCTATCTCTTGAAAGAAAAAATGCATCCCAGCCAATGTGACTATCATTCTAATTCAGGACGTTGATAAAGCATGCAAACAAGACAAAAGTTAACATTTCATGTGAACCTAGCACAAAATAATTAAGGTAGTCAGTGTGTGACTCATCCTCAGAATGGTCACTGTCCTTTTCCTTTGCTTGATCACTTGCTGTGAATGGGTTACGACATCCGTCTGTGCCTCCACACATACAGTAAAAAGTGCAGGATAACTGGGTCCTTTGACAAGAGCAGGTTGTAGAGCTGCAGGCCTTGCCCTCTGCTTTACAACCACAACTAAGGACATCAATTAGGCCTGGAGGAGCTGGAGGATTAGCAGCTAATGTGGGTGTTGGGACTCCATCCTTCACCTGCCATCCGAACTGCTGATGTCCGCTGTTGGAGGGCCTGGCTGATCAGCTGCTTTCCATGATATCATTTGGAGATGTGTCCGCTGTACATGGAGCAGAAGGTTGGCGTCTGTAGGAGGCGGGGCCATGATACGCATTGGTTTCCCTTTCTTCTTTGTATACATCCTGTAGCGAACTGCATTCATTGAGGTCTCTGATGGTTGGCCATATAATGCTGTAAAGAACTGTTGGCCTGTTTGCAAAAGGGCACTTTCTGAGGCATCTATCTCAGACAATCCAGGGAAGTTTCCTACCTGCGAGACATTGAGAGCACTGACTTTTCCTTTGTTAAATGGAAAGGACACTGTGTCACAACCAGTTAGCGCATGCATTCCTAACAGCTGTAAACACTTAGGACCAAGTTTCTCACTGGTTGCATTGATGTCTACAATGTCTCCATTCCAGCGTTCCATCTGAGCTTTACATGTATGGTGCAGTTGACTTTTCCAAACCCAGTAAACCAGCAGTACTAAGACATCCGTATCATCACTGAGGATTCTGACTACTCTGTTACACTCAGCTGCCTTCAAGAAGTATGTTATCATTGTGACATCAGCTTCATCATGTAAAAAACAACCGTCTTCTTGACTTTCTACCGTTATTTTATCTCCCATGTTGAAAGAGGATAGTACTCTAGACAGCTGTCTTTTGTTGTGTTTGTTCTTCATAATGGCGTCTCTATTTGGGAGTAGACGGCTGATAGTCAGGTTGTAGTTGGTGCTACCTTCACCACCACGTCGCCTTCTCTCATGTTCTTTGGCTGATAGATCATGATACTTGTCAAAGACTAGAATCTTAACACTATCAGGAGGGTAGAGTGAAACATGGGGCTTAATACTCTCAACAAGGATAGATGCATTAGCACTATGAGGACATGCAATGTGATAAAGCAGCTGCTGTGCATCTACAGTAATGGTGTTAGAGCCATTGGGTTTTACTGTAGTACACCAACAGCTTTGTTGCCCTTACGCAAACAGCTATACGCATCAATGAATGAGGAAGGGACAGCACACAACTCATACTGAAAGATGCTTTCTAACTGCTGCTGACGCTGTTGACCAACCATAAGCAGTCTGAGAAATATGGCCTCCATGTCAAAGACAGTCTTGTTACCAACTTTGATTCCATGCTTTAGCTGTTCCATTGTCTTGATGGGGCTGGAAAGTTTTGCGTGGAATCCAGATGGCAGTGCCTTACGAAATGCTGTTGCCATCTTTTGTCCAAGCAAATATGCATATTCATCATTGACTTCCTTTGGAGCAACCTGGCCATTTACGATGTCATACTGGACAGCACTCTCAGCTTTCAGTGGGTGGGAGTGCTTTGCCAGCTCTGCAGCAATTCTCCCACGATCATCTGCATCAAGTTTATGCCTTTTCCCCCTTCCTCTTTGTGTTTTGCCTGTGCTGTTGTATTGCAGATTTGGCCCAAGTACAAATTTTCCATGGCATGAGAGAGGTAAGCAGAGATGGGGAATGAATCAATCCATCCCGTAGCTAACTCTGGTGACAATGTCATACTTTTCATACCACCCTTTCCTGTTTTATTGTAGTTAGCACAGACTAGCTAAAGGTGCTGCTAATAAAGATATAGAATTATATCACCTTTTATTTCAAGTTCTAGCATTTTGTTTCTGTCAATCACATGTTAACCTTATTTATTGGTACTGTCATAGATTGGTAGTGTCTCCGCAGCAATTGAGAACTACCCATCCCTTTGGAGCAATATCACTCATTTGCTTGGTAACCTCTGGTCATATACTGTTCCTACAGAAAGCTAATCATCAATAGAGCTGCCTTGAGGATTATTACTATATTTCAGTTAAAAATAATCGAAGCAAGCATGTTACTGCCTTCTCTGAAATGATGCCACGGGTCTATTCCATATCATTTACAATACAAATGAGCCCCACACCTAAATTTTGGCAACCCATTTTACATTAGTGCAAAATATATACCTACCACAACATACTTAATGGATTTATGATATTCATTGACTACA
This sequence comes from Palaemon carinicauda, assembly GCF_036898095.1. Taxonomy (NCBI): domain Eukaryota; kingdom Metazoa; phylum Arthropoda; class Malacostraca; order Decapoda; family Palaemonidae; genus Palaemon; species Palaemon carinicauda. Next base: position 134,237 of record NW_027171314.1, read on the forward strand.
TAGGTATGGACACCAAATTCTTCATGTTATCATGCATAGAACCAAAGATGTAACAGAAAATATATTTTTCAATAATGGCAGCTATAATTTTCATTTAACACAAATTGCCCAAGGTCGTCATGAGGACAACCAACTTAAAAACCCTTAAATATCCCTAAGGATTGTAAATCCATCAAGAAACCTTTTATTATAGAACATTCATAGGTCACCCATTTTGGCAAATGGACTATAAGACCGGCTCTCTCTCTCTCTCTCTCTCTCTCTCTCTCTCTCTCTCTCTCTCTCTCTCTCTCTGTATATACAAGTCACACTGTCAAAGGCAAGATATTGCACAGAAAGAACGGATGAAACAAGACTTATTAAACACATTAGGCTTAGTCCTGTTGGTGCTTTCTTTGTTAGTCCATTTACTCTGCAGTCGTCGTTTAGCCCGAGGAAGAGTTACAACGAGAAAGGATAGCAAATAAAGCAAATTGTAAATGGTTTCAAACGAAAACATTCTAAAATATTTATTCTAATGTTGTTACTGTTCTTAAAATGTTCATTTTTTTCTTTGTTTCCTTTCCTCACTGGGCTATTTTCCCTTTTAGGGCCCTTGGGGTTATAGCATCCTGCTCAGGATACTTTTCACACTAGGGTTGTAGCTTAGGAAATAAAAATAATGATAATAATACTGCATAGAATAAAGGTTTCAATTTTGTGTTCTTCATGTAATTTACATAACTGTATTTGTAATCAGTTTTTTCTGTTCTTTTATACGTAGCTGCATTAATGACCTTATTTTCCCATTCATCAAATGCTCATCTACCAATCAGGTATTTATGTATTTTATTTTAATCATAGAGTCTCAGAACTTATCTTAAATGGTAGGTTATTTCCTTAGAGAATGGAAGTATAAATGTTGTTTTCATGCATCTTCTCCTAATTTTTCTGCCCCCATTATATAACAAACCAACAACAAATGATCTCTCTCTCTCTCTCTCTCTCTCTCTCTCTCTCTCTCTCTCTCTCTCTCTCTCTCTCAATCAAAAGCGAATTTCATAGGGAAAAAATCTAAAATTTTAGATATTTCATAAATTTTTTATCGCCAATTTTACTTTCTGTATGGTACAAAAGATCTTTTCGATGTGTATATATATATGTATATATATACACACATATATATGCATATATATATATACATACATACATATATATATATATATATATATATATATATATATATATATATATATATATATATATGAGAGAGAGAGAGAGAGAGAGAGAGAGAGAGAGAGAGAGAGAGAGAGAGAGAGAGAGAGAGAGAGAGAGAGATAATTCAGAAGTATTTTGAGGGAAGAGGAGAGAAAGACAGTAATCTATTGTTGGAAACAAAGGGCTTAAAACTCAGGAAGCCTGAGAAGGTCAGTTTCATATCAAGTGCAAAGATTCAACGTTCCAATGATGGAGTAAATATGGACATTTAAAAGAAATAATAATGGTAGTGAATCGTTGATTATTGTCTCTGCATTCAGTCTCGCTATGAAGACGGACTTTTATGTCTGACGGGAAATATTGAAGACAGGTTTAGACAGGGCAAAATTTTTTGATGGAATGATAGTACAGCGGCATAGCAGACCAATTGTTCAAATTGGTCTAAAAGCACCAAAATTGGCACACATGTAGATTAATATATTCTAAACATTTTTGGATATGGAGGCATTCAAGATTAGGCCTTAGGAAGATATGGCGGCCATTGTTCAAAATGGCCGCCATTTAACATTAGCGTCATTACATAGACTTCATTATGTGTCGTTAGTTTGGTGCTAGATGGGCCAAAATTCCCTTTTTTTACATCAGAATTAACATCAATAAATGTTTAACAGATATTTAGATGAATCTTCTCAAAAATGGCCCCCAAACTGGCCGCCATTTTGTGGAAAAAGTGGACATTTGATGAAGATTTCAATACTCAATGACATAATACCTCTAATAACCAGTACCTGATTTCAGGAACACACTTTAATTGCTCAAGTTGCTTTTTTATTTCAAATTGCTGGCAAAATTGCTAGTCAAAATAATACACAGAGTACGGGAAGTTTACAGTATGGTCAGATTGTAGTTATATAGTCGACCAAAAGCCCAGTCTCTAGGCACAGTACTTGTGTAATCCTGCAGTACATACATGTAATACAATAACGTAGATTTTGCCACACTATGTTAATTATGATTCCGAACTTTTCAAATCTGGTCACCAGAATTATGAATGTCTACAGATCATAATGTTGGTTAGCAAGTTTTCTGTCCCAATCTACTGGCATTCGCCTTCACAGAAACATAGACCAGTGCATTGCAGTGAAGCGTTCTTGCACTTGCAGCGGTTTTTGCAGCCTTTCTTGCATCCGCAAGACACCAGCTCATAGCAGGCCTTGGATGCCTCAGGGAGTGTGGTCCAGAGTGGTGTGTAGACCCCATCATCACTCCGATGCCAGCCCCAGTCTGTTGGTGGAGGGAGCACGGGCGTTGGTACCAATGCCTGGCCCCAGACATGACCACCCTGAAGGGCAGATCTCTTCACATGCTGCTCCAGAGCAGCGTAGGTTGGCGGGATGTTCTGAACAGAGTTCGTCTTTGCAAAGAGCTGCTTTCTCGCCTTGTTGACGTCCTTGCATTTGCTTGTGCGGTCATACAGGAGTATGACAAACCTCTCGATGACATGCATTGTATCCTCTTGGATGCTTGTGGGTGCATTTGCCAGACTCAGCAGGGCATCAGTGAGTTCTGGCAGCGTGTTCCATGTTGCCCAGGCAGATTTCTTCCCATGTCCGACGAAGGCTGACACAGTATCACACCCTGTGATGGCATGAAACATTGGAAGAGCACATGCCTTCTCTGGACCAAGGGAGGAAGCTATTTCATGGGCTGCAATGTAGCGGTAGTTCTTGCCTGTCCCAAAGGCTACCCAGAGTTCGTCTCCAGCTGGTAGTTTCTGGACTACCATCACTGCTAGGACCACGACGTCACTGTCTACTGTTCGAACCTGTATCTGGTGGTGACCATGTTGTGCAGCATGTGCTACATGTAGCATCATGCGGGTGTCTGCCTCTTCTTGGTTGCATGGTGCGAGTGAGTTGACATCCTCTTGCTGTGGAACACAGATCACCTGCTCCCCATCAGTGACGACCAGTTCCTTGCCTTCTTCTTGAAAGGACTCTGCAAGCATGGTGGAGAGGTAGCTGAAGAGCTCCACTTTGTTGCTATCAACTCGCAGGAAACTTTGCCAATTTCCTGGTATGACTGCTGAGTCGACAACACGCCGACGTACTCCCTTTCCACGCTGTTCTCTGGTTGATGCCTTCAGGGAATCTGCTCTGTAGCTGTCCCACACAAGGTCAAGACGTGATACATGTTGGAAACGTTGTACAACGTATGGGATGAACACTTGCTGTGCATATTCCTCGAACGTGTTGGCAGTACCCGGCTTCAACATCTGTACGATTACTGCTCCATCGAGGACAACAGCAGTGACAGTAGGAACTTCAAACTGAGGCTCAGCATGGCCTTCAAGGCACACAGCAAGTCACTCTTTTTCCCTAGGTACAGTCTCCCTCCGTCAGATAAAGCTGGAGGGCATTGCTGATTTTCATGCCTGAAGAACTCTTCTAGATTCCCATCACGGGTCTGGCAGCCGATATATAATCGTGCGAAGAGCGCAACATCATTCTTCAGAGATTTGACCTGTTCTTTTCCTTTGGGTATATTGGGTCCTCTCTTGGTCGCAAACAGTGGTAGCTTGTTCCGGTGGATTGCCACCTCAATGGACTTGGTTCTGTCCACGATGCATTCCTTTGAGAATGCTTCAAACTGGTCTTGGCCAATCTGCTTGGCGTTACGGACTGTTTCTATGACTGCAGGATCTGCGATCTCCTTTGTGTCGAGCACCAGCAAGTCCTGACTGTCCTCCTCGAAAGGGTTGCCCAGCTCTTCAATGACGGCCACGAGTGAGCGCACATCTCTGGCAAAAGTGTTCTGCACACTTGGTGTCTCTTCGTGGTGACGTGTCTCCTCTTGATCGTGTGGATGCAGATTGAAGTCGTCAAATTCCACAATCACTCTAGCAATCTCGGCCTTTGCTGTGGGATCTCAGGCCTGGTATCTGGGCTAACAGGCGCTCTTTCAGCCTTGTGCTATTAACTTTCTGGCACAAAACAACCCCGAGCTGTTCCATTCTTGTTGTGTATAGCTTTACAAGTTCTGCGAGTCTGAAGACTGGGGTGGTGCCCTCTTCTAGGTGGGTTTCCTCGATATACAGGACCAGTTCAGCCAGTACGATTCTTGACATTACACCTTCATGGTCAGTTTTCTGCTCGGCTTCTACAGTGGTCTTTGCACGATAGTAAAGAGCCAACAAACACTTGGAATGGTACTTGGCCTCCAGAGCCACCATATCACCCATGCTGAGCCTGGCTATGAGTTCATTGTCCCCAACTTGCGCTGCACACTTCCGTACGCGTGTGTCCACCTGGAAGGTTGTTACTTCATGTAGGGTCTCTGTGCCAGACTTTCCACAGAAAAAGCAGGTGCCGCCGCTGGTAGTGGCTTCTGAAGAGTGTGTTCTGGCGCGCTTGGCCTGGACATTGTCAGTACTATCAAATGCTGAGCTGCTTGCGATGCGTCTCTTCTCTGCTCTTCGTAGCATTGTGTTATTGTATTTGAGCATACATGTTTTATGCCACTTGGCCTGGTGGGCAACCATTGTCGCCTCAACACCTTGTCCTTCATCTAGTCTCTGTAACTGAACAGTTCTTGGCAGTTCTCCGAGTTCATCAAATTTGACCAAGTTTGCAGCCATTGTCGTGTATCCACTCCCAGGGTCTCGGCGTTTAGACAGTACTGGGCAGACAAGTGACTCTGTTGTCTCCTCTTGACATACAAGACACAGCTTCCAGTTTGTCTCAGGAGGTGTTGTGGGAGTACGTTGCTCAAAAGTATCGACCAGTTGGAACTTCTTTGCCATGGCTGCAGTCTGGAACAACGCGTCTCTGATGTCAGGTGGTGCTGCTGCTGCCTCACCTGCAAAGACACAAAACACCACCATGTTACCACAAGTTACTACTACAAGCACCATGACTATCAACACTATACTATTACTGCAGCCGCCGTCACTGCCACCAACGCTGCCGCTGCAAAGTAAATTTTATTTTCTTGTGAAATGGTAGCCAAATTATTTGGTAAGCACAGAAGTATGTGTAATTGTACAATACTTATCACCTCTAGCACACTTATCACCTTTAGCATCCACAAAAAGACAAATTATGGTACATATTCAATGACGCTAACGGTAAATAGCGGCCATTTTGAAAAATGGCCGCCAAATGTGCTACGGGGAGAATCTTGAATGCCTCCATATCCAAAATTGTTCAGAATGTATTAATCCACATGTGTGCCAATTTTGGTGCTTTTAGAACAATTTGAACAATTGGTTTCATATTTCTTACTATGCCGCTGGGCTATGAGAGGCACATGATATAAATGATAATATATTTATAAACAAAGTGACATAAAAGATGATAGATTTTGGGAAACAAAAATCATCATGAGCATGCAATTTATGTATTAAAAACAACTATATTAAAACTACATTAATGATCAAAAACGTTTTGAATTATGAGCAACTTCTGTTGAGAACTATATCCTTGATTAGGATTAAGATGTTTGAGACTATGTTGTTTAACCTTTGGCATATTCTAATATCTTTTAGGTTCTGTCTTCGTTACTTCTCTTGGATTATTCAGATCAAATTTCTTTATTTGCTGGCGGTTTTTTTTTCTCAAATTTTGTACCCAACTTTAAATAAAAGTTTCCTGCTTCGTAACACTTCTTTGTTATGAAAAGCATTATGCCACTCCTCAATAGCATTATTTGTAAGTGCCAGGTCATTCACTATGTTGTTATAATGTAGCTGCTGTTGTATCTCGTTTCTCGGTTTTCCTTATATGTAAGGCCCGCGTTGCACAACACCCAATTATGTCTTTTCAAATATCTTAGAAATTCATGGAGCATGGCTTCTATTTCATCCACTAGAGAAGCAATGAGCTCTCAGCAAATAGATAACATATGCAATCAGAAGGAGCAAAGGCCAATTCTTGAAGCTGCTTTATAAGGAAATCATTAATAGTTTCCTCAATAAGCCTAGCAACTGGATTTTGCGCTAAAGGCATTGGCCAAAATGAGGAAAACATCCCTAAATGGTAGTTAGGGAATATATTCTTGAAACTATTAATAACGGGTCTTTTGATATCAACGCGTATTTGAGTTTGCATCAAATTGCAGTCTTTCAAAAAATTAGAAATGAACTTGTAAGTTTTGCTGCTCCTTGCTATTAAGTAAGGTAATGCTGCTCCTTGCTGGTAAGTAAGGTAATGCAGCTCCCTGCCGGTAAGGAAGGTAATACTGCTCCTTGCCGGTAAGGAAGGTAATGCTGCTCCTTGACGGTAAGTAAGGTAATGCTGCTCCTTGCCAGTAAGTAAGGTAATGCAGCTCCGTGCCGGTAAGGAAGGTAATGCTGCTCCTTGCCGGTAAGTAAGGTAATGCTGCTCCTTGCCAGTAAGTAAGGTAATGCAGCTCCCTGCCGGTAAGGAAGGTAATGCTGCTCCTTGTCGTTAAGTAAGGTAATGCTGCTCCTTGCCGGTAAGGAAGGTAATGCTGCTCCTTGCCAGTAAGGAGGGTAATGCTGCTCCTTGCCGGTAAGGAAGGTAACGCAGCTATTTACCGGTAAGGAAGGTAACGCTGCTCCATACCAGTAAGGAAGGTAACGCTGCTCCATACCAGTAAGGAAGGTAACGCTGCTCCATACCAGTAAGGAAGGTAACGCTGCTCCATACCAGTAAGGAAGGTAATGCTGCTCCTTGCTGGTAAGTAAGGTAATGCAGCTCCCTGCCGGTAAGGAAGGTAATACTGCTCCTTGCCGGTAAGGAAGGTAATGCTGCTCCTTGACGGTAAGTAAGGTAATGCTGCTCCTTGCCAGTAAGTAAGGTAATGCTGCTCCTTGCCAGTAAGTAAGGTAATGCAGCTCCGTGCCGGTAAGGAAGGTAATGCTGCTCCTTGCCGGTAAGTAAGGTAATGCTGCTCCTTGCCAGTAAGTAAGGTAATGCAGCTCCCTGCCGGTAAGGAAGGTAATGCTGCTCCTTGTCGTTAAGTAAGGTAATGCTGCTCCTTGCCGGTAAGGAAGGTAATGCTGCTCCTTGCCAGTAAGGAGGTAATGCTGCTCCTTGCCGTAAGGAAGGTAACGCAGCTATTTACCGGTAAGGAAGGTAACGCTGCTCCATACCAGTAAGGAAGGTAACGCTGCTCCATACCAGTAAGGAAGGTAACGCTGCTCCATACCAGTAAGGAAGGTAACGCTGCTCCATACCAGTAAGGAAGGTAACGCTGCTCCCTGCCGGTAAGGAAGGTAATGCAGCTCCCTGCCGGTAAGGAAGGTAATGCAGCTCCCTGCCGGTAGGGGAGGTAATGCAGCTCCTTAGTGGTAAGGAAGGTAATGCTGCTCCCTGCCGGTAGGGGAGGTAATGCAGCTCCTTACCGGTAAAGAAGGTAATGCTGCTCCCTGCCGGTAAGGAAGGTAATGCAGCTCCCTGCCGGTAAGGAAGGTAATGCTGCTCCCTGCCAGTAAGGAAGGTAATGCTGCTCCCTGCCAGTAAGGAAGGTAATGCTGCTCCCTGCCAGTAAGGAAGGTAATGCTGCTCCCTGCCAGTAAGGAAGGTAATGCTGCTCCTTACCGGTAAGGAAGGTGATGCTGCTCCTTACCGGTAAGGAAGGTGATGCTGCTCCTTACCGGTAAGGAAGGTGATGCTGCTCCTTACCGGTAAGGAAGGTGATGCTGCTCCTTACCGGTAAGGAAGGTGATGCTGCTCCTTACCGGTAGGGGAGGTAATGCAGCTCCTTACCGGTAAGGAAGGTAATGTTGCTCCCTGCCGGTAAGGAGGGTAATGCTGCTCCCTGCCGGTAAGGAGGGTAATGCTGCTCCCTGCCGGTAAGGAGGGTAATGCTGCTCCCTGCCGGTAAGGAGGGTAATGCGGCTCCCTGCCGGTAAGGAAGGTAATGCGGCTCCCTGCCGGTAAGGAAGGTAATGCGGCTCCCTGCCGGTAAGGAAGGTAATGCGGCTCCTTGCCGGTAAGGAAGGTAATGCGGCTCCTTGCCGGTAAGGAAGGTAATGCAGCTCCCTGCCGGTGAGGAAGGTAATGCTGCCCCTTGCCGGTAAGTAAGGTGATGCAGCTATTTGCCGGTAAGGAAGGTAATGCAGCTCCTTGCCGGTAAGGAAGGTAAAGCTGCTATTTGCCGGTAAGGAAGGTAAAGCTGCTATTTGCCGGTAAGGAAGGTAATGCTGCTCCTTGCCGGTTAGGAAGGTAATGCTGCTCCTTGCCGGTAAGGAAGGTAATGCAGCTTCTTGCCGGTAAGGAAGGTAATGCTGCTCCTTGCCGGTAAGGAAGGTAATGCTGCTCCTTGCCGGTAAGGAAGGTAATGCTGCTCCTTGCCGGTAAGGAAGGTAATGCAGCTCCTTGCTGGTAAGGAAGGTAATGCAGCTCTTTGCCATTAAGTAAGGTGATGCAGCTCCCTGCCATGAAGTAAGGTAATGCAGCGATTACTTCCCAAAAGGAAAGGAATCATAAAGCGTTCCATCACACAACTGTATTGAATAGGTTTCTAAATTTCTAGCATGGTTACATATCGGGCAAATGCTAATGTCTTCCTCACTTTCGTGTAACAACCTGATTAGTCAAATCTGCATCTCTTATTAATTGCATTCCTTTGTCGTTTTATTGTGCCAGTAATTACTCTTTCTCTAGTAAAATGTCACATACATCTAGTGATACATTTGTTGTAGCGTTGTGGATTTATAGTCGAGGGAATAAATTTTGTAATGCTGGCAATAACTTGTATTTTGTTCTCAACTTTAAGGGCTTTACTTTTGAGAATAGCAGGTTGAATGCAATGATTTGGAAAAGAAAGCACAGTATTGATAGATGTTATTCTTCCATCACAATTCCCCACGTTTATCACAACCCCAAAGATTCTATTTTCCCTTTGCTTATCTACAACGGAATGACATTCGTTGAGAAGTTTCTTGCTTGCTTTATTAGTTTTTCCTATCTTCTTTGTAGCGATCGGCTGGTAAAATAAATATATATATAAAATAACTCCAATACACTTCCGATCTTGAGAAACTTTTTGTGTTTAGAAAATATGAAAAAAGCCAAGTACATTCAGTCTTTATTTAAGGTTATGTTCAATTATACAACTACAAATATAACGTGTTTTTATCATATTTCAATGCCCTGTATTAAAGTAATCGGCAAACAACCAATTTAACACGTTTTTATTATGCTATAGTCGACAATCTCTCTCTCTCTCTCTCTCTCTCTCTCTCTCTCTCTCTCTCTCTCTCTCTCTCTCTCTCTCTTAGTATGTCTTTTGTTCTACCTTTGTTGTTTTTAGAGCCCCTGATCCTCTGTTTATTGCGTTTCTTCTCAAGTGAAATGCACCTAGGAATGACTTCTTTCCGTTAATTTACTGTCTCTTGCTTGTTCTCTCTTATCTGGACTTTCATCATCATTCACTTGTAATGTCCCTTATTGATAGCTTTTCTACGCCTCTGTATACAATGCATTAATGATATTATGTTTCTATTTAATTCCCATTGCTATCCATACTGTGCTCTCTCCTCGTGTGTGTATATTGATCAGTGGCTACCTTCTTCTTGGTGGTCTACCCTTAAATCTGCACTCTTTGGTGTAGATGCAACAGTTCCTCCTTTACTTAAACCAGATGGCTCAGTCACTCACTGTCCAAAGGAAAAGGCAACCCTTTTGGCTGATGTTTTTGACAGTAAACAGAGTAATGAAAAACTTGAACTTCCTCATTCCTGTTTTCCTGAGGCTAAACTAACTAGTTTAGCTTTTCGATCTCGTGAGATTAAAGCTCTGTTGATTGACCTTGATGCTTATGGAGGTGTAGACCCAAATGGTATTTTTCCTTTGTTTTTTATAAAGACAGCAGATTTCTTAGCTCCAAAGTTATCTGTTATTTTGCGCAAATTAGCAAGAAGAGGAGCTTTTAGCACTAGTTGGAGAATTGGTAATGTTACTCCTCTATGTAAATGTATTTGTGGTAGCTCAAGTCCCACTGATTACCGCCCAAATTTCCATAACACCCATATTATCTAAAGTTTTTGAACGTCTTCTGGCAAAACGTCTTAATAGGTTTGCTGAAGGTAATCATCTACTCCCTAGTTTGCAATTTGGTTTTCGTAAAGGCCTTGGAGCATGTGATGCCCTTCTTACAATCTCCAATGCTGTACAGAAATCCCTTGATTGTGGTCAGGAAGTTCGTATGATTGGCCTTGATTTTAGTGCTGCCTTTGACCGTGTTAATCATGAGGCCCTTGTTTTCAAACTGAAACAGTTGGGAGTGGGTGGGTCGTTTCTTAGCATTATTATTGATTTTTTAAGCAATAGATCTCAGTTGTTGTTGATGGGAACCATAGTGATTATAGGAATGTGATATCCGGTGTTCCACAGGGTAGTGTTCTTGGCCCATTACTTTTCATACTATATACACATGACATGTGGTTTGGCCTAGAAAACAAGCTTGTTGCATATGCAGATGATGCTACTCTCTTTGCATCAATTCCATCCCCTGAATGTAGATCTAGGGTTGGTGAATCCCTTAATAGAGATTTAGCTAGAATTAGTGCATGGTGCAAATTATGGGGTATGAAGTTGAATCCTAACAAAACTCAAAGTATGATTGTAAGTAGGTCAAGGACGGTGGCTCCTCAACATCCGGATCTCAGTATTGATAATGTTTCTTTAAATATGTATGACTCTTTCAAAATTTTAGGTGTGATTCTCGACAGTAAATTTACTTTTGAGAAACATATTAGGTCTGTGTCTTCTTCAATTGCACAAAAAATAGGCTTATTGAGAAAGTCTTTCAAGATTTTCGGTGATCAATCTATTCTGAAGAAGTGTTTTAATTCTTTCATTCTACCTTGTTTTGAGTATTGTTCTCCTGTCTGGTCTTCAGCTGCTGATTCTCATCTTAATTTGTTGGACAGAAACTTACGGTCTATTAAATTTCTTATTCCTGATCTAGATATTAATCTCTGGCACCGTCGTTCAATTAGTTCATTATGCATGTTGCATAAGATTTTTCATAACTCTGACCATCCTTTACATTCAGATCTCCCAGGACAATTATATCCTGTTCGTAATACTAGGCAGGCAGTTAATTCTAATAGCCAGGCCTTCTCCATCACGAGGCTCAATACTACGCAGTACTCTAGAAGTTTTATTCCAGCTGTTACCAATTTGTGGAATGATCTTCCTAATCGGGTGGTTGAATCAGTAGAACTTCAAAAGTTCAAAGTTGGAGCAAATGCTTTTTTGTTGACCAGGCGGACATGAGTCTTTTATAGTTTATTTATGACATATTTGTTTTTGATGTTGTTAATAGTTTATATATAACATGTCTGTTTTGACGTTGTTACTTATTTTAGAATGATTTATTGTTAATTTGTTCTCTTCATTTATTTATTTCCTTATTTCCTTTCCTCACTGGGCTATTTTTCCCTGTTGGAGCCCCTGGGCTTGTAGCATCTTGCTTTTCCAACTAGGGTTGTAGCTTGGATAGTAATAATAATAATAAAAAGGGTAGAAGAGAGACTATCTATGGTAAGAAGCTCTTCTAGGAGAAGGAGACTTCAAAATCAAACCATTGCTCTCTTGTCTTGGGTAGTGCCATAGCCTCTGTACCATGGTCTTTCACTGCTTTGGGTTAGAGTTCTCTTGCTTGAGGGTACACTTGGGCACACTATTTTATCTTGTTTCTCTTCCTCTTGTTATTTTGAATTTTTTTATAGTTTATAAATGAAACTTATTTTGATGTTATTTTTCCTAAACTTCTTGTAGTTCTTCCTTATTTCCTTTCCTCACTGGGCTATTTTCCCTATTGGAGCCCTTGGGTTTATAGCATCGTGCTTTTCCAACCAGGGTTGTAGCCTGGCAAGTAATGATAATAAATTTAATAATAATAAGAATAATATGGGCCTGCATATATACATACATGTGTATATATATATATATATATATATATATATATATATATATACATATATATATTATATATATATATATATATATATATATATATATATATATATATATATATATATATATACATATTTTTATATATATATATATATATACATATATACATATAAACATATATACATATATATATACATATGAAAATATATACATATATATATATATATATATATATATATATATATATATATATATATATATATATATACATATATATATACATATATTTGTGTACATATGAACATATATGTATATATATATATATATATATATATATATATATGTGTGTGTGTATGTATATGTATATGTATATATATATACATATATAATATATATATATATACATATATATATATATATATATATATATAATATATATATATATATATATACGATATAAATTATGATGAGAGAGAGAGAGAGAGAGAGAGAGAGAGAGAGAGAGAGAGAGAGAGAGAGAGAGAGAGAGAGATTTCCTCATTTTACTCTCACCATTGCATTTCTAAAATTTGCAGTCTGTCGACCTATCATCTTAAATCCTCTAAGATCTAATGTTACTTCCTCCACAGTCGCGACTCTTTAATGCAGTTTTCGTCGATATTATTTTCTTGGTTGTGCCTATTTTCATGTTTGTTTTATCTCTTTAATAAGACATCCATTCCTTTAGTCTGTTTCCTAACTCACACCTTCTTCTGGATCCCCTCCTTCCTTTCCTTCCTTCCTTCCTTCCTTCCTTCCTTCCTTCCTTCCTTCCTTCCTTCCTTCCTTCCTTCCTTCCTTCCTTCCTTTTCTTCATCCGTTACAATTCTCTTCTTTCCTCTGCCTGTACGGAAGTCATTGCATTCTGACACACCCCCCACCCCACCCCCAGCCCTTTTCATCCAAGCTGCCCTCCTTTTCCTGGCCTCCCCGCTTGTGTGAAGCACCTGCAAGATGTAACCATGAAGATATCTCGACATGAGAAATCGACACCCAAAGACCGACCTATGACTTGTGAGAGGGCCCTCGCCTCATCCTGGCTGGGGGCCTATATTGAGAGATTCCTGTGATGTAAGGTCCTCTGTAGCCCAGAGATAGTTTCAAGTGGTTGATTCAGATGAAGTAAGATCTCAGCC
>NW_027171314.1:157500-160000 GCF_036898095.1 Palaemon carinicauda
GGAGAGGAATTTAACTCAAAGATGGTTAATGGACCAGACTTCGACGAAGCCATGGAAAGAACATTCATAATTTTTAGTTTCTTTTCAGACTCCATTACTTGAGCAACAGCTACATTATAATTTGTAACCACTCATCTTTCTATACTGTCCAAATCTACTTTCTAGCTTATCTGTTTGAAATTTCCCCAGTAATACATAATGAAAGTTATGGTGCTTCAACAAATAATCACATAATTTTATCAATGTTGATGTAGTGTGCCTGAGAGCAAAATATGTTTCTCTTGACAATCTACCATTCCTTCCATGGTGAGGCATATCCAACTCTTCCCAAGCACCAAGCCAGTGATCAAATTTACTGAGAAATATCAAGTTTGGATCTGAAGATGAATCTTGCTTAATAGGGTCAGATTCTTTCTGACGTAGGTGGACGCCTTTCTTTGGAGTTTTCACATTCACAATATGCCACCAGGATATTATTTGTTCCAAGAAATTAATAGTACCTGGCACATTCAAAAGTATTCATTGTTTTCAATGCAGCTACATTCTTTTCATCAAACAGTCTGACAACAAACTGCACATTCTGTCTTTCCAAATTAGTAGGGAAAAGAACTTTCTCTGACAAACCTGGCGCTAGTTTAACATATTTATCACGTTCTTTTGTGTAGAGTTCTTTCAGTGGCAGAAGATTTGCATTTTCCTGAATTTGGAAATTGGAAGGTGAAGGTATTACAAAAGTTTGAATGGGATTTTTCTGATTTAACCAATATTTCGTATGCTTTTCAGTAAATGAACTGAATCAAAAAGGAAGAAAAGTGGCACAGTCAAATCATATGGATTTGGAATGGAGGAGGCAAGATTTCCATCACACATTTTCTCGAACATATTTCTGTTAACCCTGTTGTTATCAGAGATTAATGATACGACAATGTATCCTATATCATGGAGGAACGCCAAAACTTTGTGCGTCAACTCAAGAAGTGTCTGTGCTGTCAGATTACAGACTGGGTACAAAGCAGCAACATGTTTGTTTTTCGAAAGGATTGATGAAATCATAAAAGCCTGAACTGTTGTTGCAGGTTCACTAGAGTTAACAGAAGCACCATAAACTTTACCTCCTTTATATGAGAGGCCTTTGTTTACATGTATCTCATCAAGCAGCACATTTACAATTTTTTCTTCACTTTTTAGTGTTGCAAAATTTTTCCTTAAAAAGAGCTCATGTGAATTTCCATTACACAAGACTTTGCACCAGATACATTAAGCTTCCTTAGGTAATCAGGATGAGGGAGAATAAGGACCTTGCTGTCACGTAGATGTATGTTACAGTGATGGCCTTGACAAATAGACACTATATGCCCAAACCAAAAATCACAGCTGTATGCAACTTTTTCTTTACAAAACATGCTTAACTGTTCAGCACAAAACCATAACACTCCCCCCCTTGAACACTTGTCATTTTCTGATTCAGTTTCCAATAACCCCTCAATAACTTTAATACACTGGGTCACTCTGTCAACATCACTAATAGCTGATTGAAGGTTAGAACTCAAGTGACTCAATAAATTTTCAAATTTTGACCACCGATCACATTTGTTTTCTGATCCTAAAAGCCATTTAAATTTGTTAGAATTTAAAGCAGTGTTTTCGTACCATACTAAAACTTTCAAGTCTTTCATCACTTTAAAAGATACAATTAGCTTTGGTTGGTCCTCACAATTAACTTTAAGGAAAGATACACAGTCTTCTCTTGAAACAAACAACCAATCCTTAGAAAGCCTATTAATAAAGTTTTTAACAAATTCATCGAAACTATTTATAGTGTCATTTTCCATCCATGTTTGAAACTTTAATTCATCTCGTTCAAGTACCTCGTCTTTTGTTTTCTGCGGATTCCTACGAGCTGGTGGTACTTTCTGTGACATGTATTTTGGTTGATTATGGAAGATAGTCGGGTATGCATCCTTGGTCAGAGTTGGCGTCCCCCTCTTAGCGGTGATCACAGTTCCATCAGGACGTGTAATGCTGTCTTCTGTAACGATGAAACTTTCTTCGAAGTGCTTTGCACACACGATTGTATTAGGGGTAGGTGTAAAGTCTTCTCTGTGGATGGCTTTTATCCCATAGCTGCCGTCGTTGTTCATCCCTTGGGAACCGGAACGCAGAAACATCTGATCTTGAATAATTACTTTTACATCCCGGCACACAGCATGACCTTGGCATCTGCAAAAATATATTAATGATATTTTTTTTCCACAAATATAATTTTCAAGAAATTATTGATAAGACCTTTTTTTGCATATCATATTGCCTTTATATTAATAAATCACCGACACATTCTCGTATGGCCACACGATATACAAAGTAGTGACAGTAAATTCAAAATTTGATCATACATCCCAGTTACAGTTTTCTTACGGTGCAAAAATGCCTAACCATCCAGGGTGACCAGACGTCTGTATTTGACAGGATTGTTTCATATTTATGACATTTATCCCGTGTC
>NW_027171315.1:0-12500 GCF_036898095.1 Palaemon carinicauda
AAAAAAATCCGTTGTTGGCCATTATGTTTATTTTACTTGCTGGATATGATGGGAGTAAATTCTGGGGTTTTATTGCCTGGTTCCTCATCAGCTGAAAGAGAAATTTTCAAGTACAGAAAGGCACATCTCAAAACAAATCACTGATTTATCATTTATTTTTTTTACCCTAGGGTACATCTGTACCCCAAGGTAGCATACAGGCAAAGAAAAATAAGGGTAGCATTCTAGGGTTGAAAAGCAGCTAAATATAACGAAATTTTGGGGATGTATTCATTAATCTATCCTTTTTTTTTCTTTGATTGTAGGATTGAATTACATTTAAGACAACTCTATGAGCCCTTGTAATTGTGTATTCCAAGGCAGGCAGTGTGGTACTATTCATAACAAGACTCGCACTCGACCATTTCACGTCCATCTGCCGTAATTCTTGTACATTCTTGACATAGCCATGCCCCAGGAATGCCGTCCTCCTTTGCCTTAAGTGTTGCATGAAGCGTTGTAATTGCATCTTCATCCATATATTTGTAAACACATTCAAGTACTTGTCTTTTCATGACAAGCATGCCAGTAAGATTCTCTGGTCTTGTCTCTATTTCATCTTCTGTGACTTGTATTCGTTTTGCTTCCACCCTTCTGACAGCTTTCTCATCTGCAAACATGAGTAAAATGTCTTTCTCCTCTGCTGGAATAAGTAGGACTCCCTTTTGTTCAGGATATTGCTGCTGCTCTTTCACAGATGCGTTGAACGGTTCTGCTCCATTGATGTCATCTTATTGACTTAAACTGTTTGTGTCATTTTGTTTGTAGACCTTCAAATTCACTATGTGGTACGAGTTTTTTAGTTCTTTATATGTTGCAACGTTATTCAGTTTTGCACGTCCTTTGCCTACTAGGGAAACAACTTCATACGGACCTAGGTATTTTTCCTCCAGTTTTCCTCCCATTCGGTGGTTATTTTTATTGTTTTTTAATAGTACTAATGAGCCCTCAACTATTCCACTGCAATTAGATGTATGTCTTGCATCATAGTTCTTTTGCCTGTTTTGAGCTTTAGCAATATTCATAGTTATTTTTTCATCAGCTAGCTTTTTTTCTGACAACACTCTCTCTGTCAGCTCTTTAATAGTCTCTGCTGTCGTTACTCTAGTTCCTACTGCTTCATATAAGTGAGTATCTAGGTAGACTGGAAGCACGGGGTCTTTCCTAAACATTGCAGTGAAAGGAGTAACACCAGTGCTGGCATGGACTGAAGTACGATATCCAAACAGAATTTTTTTTTTGTACAAATCCCAATCGTTCTGCTTTCCATTAACACATTTGATAAGAGCTCTTTCAAGTGTTTCATTAAATCTCTCCTGCAATCCATTTGTTCGTGGATGAAAGGCTGAAGCAATTCTGTGATCTATTTGTAACTTGGCACAGATGATATCATTCAATTCGTTGACAAACTCTCTCCCTTGGTCGGTGATCAAGGTTTCTATACAGCCAAAGTCACAAATGGTATCTAAAAAGAACTGTGCAACTTCTGCTGCAGACTTGCGTTTTAAAGGTGAAGCAACTGGAAATTTTGTAAAGTAGTCTGTCATTGCTACAATATAACAGTGTCCTCTCTCTGTCTGGGGCAGGGGTCCAATCAAGTCCATTCCAACCTGAGACCAAACTTTTTCAGGAACATAAACTGGATGTAACTGGAGCTTGCATTGCTGGTTTATTACTTGCTCTCTGGCACTTGTCACATTTAAAAACATAATCACTAACAAGTTCTTTGATGCCCTTAAAATAATACTTAGCAGTAATTTTTCCAATGGTCTTATCCCTTTCCATATGTGCACCACCAAAGCCTTCATGACAAGCTTTGATAACTCGGTTCACGTCCGTTTTCATCAACACTTGACGTAACTGCACTTCATCATTTATTTTTTGTTTATGCATTAGATATCCATCTTTAATACAAAAGGGTTTGCACTTTTTTCTAATATCACGCTTTTTTTTTGTTCAGTCAATCAGGATACTTTCCACTATCCAGATATTCGTAATATGAGTGGTAAGTGAGCTCCTCCATATTCTGACGCACATGTTTCCACTGCCCCTACTCGGACAACTGAGTGTGAAGCATGTTGGTGCTAAAACTAAAAGGACAACAGACAAAAAGAGAGAATGTCAACAACCCTAGTGATGGTAGTTTTGTTGTGATGATAATAGCCACAGCCATAGCCATAGATTTATAACAGCAGTGGAGTTGGGGAATCCAATTTTGGAGAAAATGGTTTTGCCTGTATAATATATTAGAACTCCATACACAAGTTTTGGCAACTCTTTTCTGCCAAGGTTAATGTCCAAATTTCCATTGAAGGATATTGATTTCCTAAACAATATTTCGCATCTTTGACAGATTTGGAAAATCTCATCTGAGGGAGGAATCAAGTTTCCTTTATCTTTCAACTGAATTAGCCTTGGCATTGCATTATTGTGATGGGCAGTTAAGCAACCCAAATAGGCTTCACAACGCAAGGATTTCTTCAGTTTATACACAAGAAATCCTGCTATGTACGCCACAATATCGCTTGAATAAAGTGACGAGGTGTAGGAATGTAAATGTAATCTTCGTTATGACTGCTTTCATCTAAATTCC
Source organism: Palaemon carinicauda (assembly GCF_036898095.1). NCBI lineage: Eukaryota > Metazoa > Arthropoda > Malacostraca > Decapoda > Palaemonidae > Palaemon > Palaemon carinicauda. Next base: position 2,633 of record NW_027171315.1, read on the forward strand.
TATTCCCTATTATTCTTTTCTTAGGAGAAGATCTATTCATGCCAACCGCGTTATGTAAATGTGTAATATTGCTTGAATAATTCTAGAGGTATGCATTTACCGCGAAGAACATCCTGTATATCATTATGAATCAGAATTTTCTTATAAGCAGCCGAAAACTGCATGGCAGTAGGATTATTATTACAACCCCATACTTCTTATTTTACCAAAAAGAAAAAAGCTCAATATGACCAAGGCTCATTTTATGTGACAATAAAAATTTCCTTTTTAGACTAGAACGTTCAATGAGATTATTCCATCACATGGCTTTAAATGCCTAATATAAGCTTCAACCTTCATCTTTAATTCTTTAAACAAAAAGGCATTTTGTTGTTGCATTTGGAGATTTAAAGTTACGTCTGCACCAATTTCTTGAATTGAGGATATATAGGCCTAAACAAAAGAATTTGATTGTTCCCTCACATCCTTCGAAATCAGCAAGTTTGTTTTCAAAGCAATATTGCAAGGGGTTTGATACGGATTCACTAAGAAACTGAACAGCACGCTTAAAATTCATTGTTCTTTTTATCCACGCCATATGTTGTGACAATTTATTGCCTAAATGTAGCGCAGTTTTTCTATGAAATCCCATTGAATTTGATTTCCATGCCAAACGAAAAAAAAAAAAAAATGGTTACCTCCACCAAGCAAAAGAGGGAATCTCGGTCTAGAGGGGGATCCTGTTAAACTTTATGCATTTTTTTTTTCACAAATTCAAACAATTCCATTTCATCTACAAAATTAGGTGAAACATATAATTCAGCAAAGTAGGGTAAAATATTTCTACATTTAATAATAAAAAACAATAAAAAATCAGGGTGAATTCCGTACTTCTTCTCAATGGAATAAAGAATCTCTTCCTAAGTAGAAGTGTCACTTATGTTTACTGAAAATACTAAAACCAATTCTTTAGCGTTCTACCATATTCTTAACCATGATTGACCATTTTCATATATATATAGTAAGGTTTTTGATGGGAGAATTATCCTTCACTTACCTATTCAAAAAAGACAAAAAGTTAACGAGTTGAAAAAAAAAAATTATCACTGATAAATAATTATACATTATTTTGTAAAAGAGAAATAACTGGAAACTAGTAAATGTAAAATATGCATAGGAGATATTGCTTAATGTCAGGAGCATAAACATCAACTTCATCAGGGAAAAATATACCTACATCATCATCTCCTGGTGGCTCTTTACTTCAAATTACAAGGAACAGCGAAGCAGCGACTGTGTGGATAACTTATTTTATTTCAGATGAATCTTTTCAGATATAAAATTCTCATTTAATTGCTTACTATGACATTTGACTCAGCCAAATGATTATTGTATTATAGATCAGAACTTTACTCAGTTATGCAAATAGTATCTTCTGCGGCATTACACATTGGAATATTTGTTACTTTTAGAGAAAGTCAATCCTAGATATTTTTAAAGATAAAGGATTGGGACCTCCAGGATTATATTACCTAACACTTATCCTACTTCATTTTACTTTACTAACTTAACTATATACTATCTTACTGGTTTAAGGTTCACTTTTGCTTCATATGAATGTTATATACCAGTTATCTCTAATCTTGATTATCTTTCATTTCTTTTTCCCTTAACTCTTGGTCCTCCTGGTAAGAGAAAAGCAAAGGCATCGTTGGTCAAGTCATCCATTTCCACCTTCTGTTTGCTTTGATTCTTTTGATAAACGGAAATCTGGAAACATATAATTTGAATTATTTAAATTAAAAGTTTTTTTTTATTCGATTGATTATATTTTTCCGATATAATTATCTAGTACGGAATAGTGATACCAGAGATATTGAAGAAAGTAGCCTAGATAAGGGATATTAGCGAATTTTATTCTTGTGCTTCAAAAATGAAGATCTTTATTTCTACTTTCTTACAATACATCTCATGATCACATTGATTGCTTTGAGTGAAATTGTCTATATTAATGTAAATTCCTGTCTAGTATCTTACTCGGGCAGCCAAGACCGATCCAAAATAGAGCCTAAGAGTGAGAAGACTTTACCATTAACAAAATTAGACTTACAAAATACTCAGACATGTCTTGAGTTTTATAGGTCTCTTGACAGAAGCGGAAGCTTTTTCCTAGATTGAAGGTTTATGAACTTTATCACCAAAGTTAGGGTGTTGGTTTCGTCAGTGATTATATAGTGTTCCTATCTCTTCGATTAATTCCTCGTTGCATGTTGTAGATAGATATTCCAAGATCAAAAAGATTCCACTCAGATATAAGAAAAATACAAGCTATCAATTGTAGAATTACCCCATATTTGTCTTTTATCAGTCTTCTTGGTTTCATGAACGAGGAGTTATGAATATGATTATTGGTGGGGGGATGGGAGAACTAAAATCTTTGATATCCATGTAATTTTACAGTGTTTCCCCCTCGTGATCTCTAGACCATAGGGAACGCTGGACATTGAGTGAAAAAATTCTACTGTCACTTTTTATTTTCCAAATTACATTTTATAGCGTTCAATATCAGGATCCTCAGGACTTCGAAAAACAACAGACAGACCATAGTCGAGTGATGGTGTATTCACGAGATAGGTGAAAGACATAGACTTCTCTGAGCGGAAAAATGAAGTCCTGCTGGGCAGGTGACTGGCCGACTGGAGGCTGGTGAAATTGGCTGGGCATTTATGTTTCTTTGCATTGACATTCTGGTAAATATAGAAACCCTATGTAATGACAGAAATGCTTCATTTAACTGAATGGTAATTCCCTTGATGATTATTAGTCTTAAATAACGAATTGGTTTTTATCTCATCAAAATGTTATGCTAGCCACACATGGTGAGATGGTGTAGGATTGAGTGTGCATATGCAGAGGGGTAGAGAGGCGTAACAAAGGAGTAGTTATATCTGTGGCCGAGAGTTTGTGATTGATTGCACAAGGTAAACAAAGAGGTAGTTGTGTGAGCCTCGGGCGTAGCTGTGCAAGTTGAGCTCAGAGTGCACTCTTCAAGTCAACAACGATCAGTGTAAAGGGGAAACGGTGTTGCTCCCCTTATTATTATGTGAAATTCTTACTTTCTCCCTTGTAAAAGGTAAGCACCTGTTTTAGTTATAATTCATTTGTTTTAATAGCACTTGGTATTGTCTATTGTGGTTATCGTTTTAAATGTAATAACAGAATTATCAAAAAAGGTTACGATAATTTCGCCAGTATTAAAACTGTTTCATGCTGTGCTTGCATATGGGAGGAATTATGCCTCAACTGTAAGTTAAGATGTGCAATATTTTTCCCAGATTTGTAATAGTGTTTATTCTTGTTTGGGATAGATTTATTTATCTGGTAAGATATTTGAGACCCAGACCATCTAACAACCAAATGAACCTCAAAAAGCTCAGGTTAGACTTAGAAAGAAACTTATTCTATCCCAGTTTACTGCTGGTATTTACCCAATAGCTGTAGATGAACCTCCCAACACATTGTTAGAATTTGTACCTGAAATTAAGGTGTGTCAAACTCAATAATACAAAAGCTAGGATGACAGTGATGGATGGAACTTTATTAGGTTGTTATAGGATAATCAGTGAAGATGATATTGATCAGCCAGATCCAGTGTGACGGAAAACTACAATTCAGAATGATTTACTTGCTCCAGGTGTTTATGTTAGCATCCAGTTAGGCAATACTAGAGAAGAAAAGATTAAATATTTGTTTTCTCAACAAGATAATTCCCATCTTAATGCTGATCAACAGGCAGAAATAAGTGACCTGTTAGTTGCAAATCACTCCATATTCATTCTTGAAGAAAAAGAATTGGGAGAGTTTAAATATGTTCAAGCTCATATTGCAGTAAGTGATCCCCATCCAATTAGGTCTCCCAAGAATTGATACCCTGAAAAAGCCAAAACTCCTAATTCCACCATGTTAGAGGATATGGAAGAAAGAGGGATAATAGAACCATCTAATGCAGCATGGTTAAGCCCTATTGTTCTCGTTATGAAACCCGATCACACTCAAAGGATGTGCCTCGATTACCTTAGAGTCAACACACACCTCTAGGTGGATATTCACCCTTTACCTAGATTAGAGGAAATGGTAGATACAGCTGCAGGAAACCATTATTATGCTTCCTTAGATTTGAAAGATGCATATTATCATGTGGAATTAGATAAAGAGAGCGGGGATTTAACAACTTTTACTGATGGAGTTTCACTTTATAGATTTAAGCGCCTTCCTTTTGGATTAAGTTGCAGTCCAGCTATATTTTCACGTATAATGTCTAATACCTTGGCTCCTCTTATTAAGAAAGGGTGGGTTAAGAATTCCTTAGATGATATAGTTGTTTGGGCTCCCAGTTTTCCCATGTCGTTGAAAAGGTTAGAGCAACTATTCAAACTTTTCAGTGACAAAGGAGTGAAGTTAAATCTAAGGAAATGTCAGATAGGCCAAAGGGAAATAAAGTTTTTAGGTCATATAATCTCCAAGGATGGTTGTAGACCATGTCCAGACAATATCAGTGCAATCAAAGGCATGAAACCACCTACCAATGTTAAGCAAACTAGGAGATTGCTGGGAATATGTGGGTTTTACAGGATACACATTAAGGCAGTGGTTCTGTCAGGCAGTAACGTAATTTTAATGTAAAATCTTGTTTTTTTTGCTTTTTTGCACTGATGGCTTTCATTTTTATTTTGTTTACGATTTTGTAAAGCTAAATTAAGTATTTTGCTGTTGGTTTTATCTTAGTACATATATCTTGGTTAAATGTAGTGTTTAATTTGCTTTGGTTTAAATGTAATGTTTAATTTGCTTTGGTTGGAAAAGCTTAAGTTTTGTGGCGCCATCTATTGAGTGCATTTTGAAGTGCGGCCTTCCTCAGTGTTTTTACTTCCTTGGCAAATTTTTAACTAATTTATTTTTCTTTGTGGTGACTGGGAGTGTTGTAAGGAGAGGAGACTTGTGACTCTCCTAAAGTATTCTCGTGAGTAGAGTTCAAGGCCGTTGAAGACTCTAGAGCTGCTGATCTGCCTATTGTGGAATATATATATATACAATTTGTCATTGAGCTGCTTCTTAATGTGGAAGGCAGTTTACCTGTGAAGCTACGTGTGAGAACAAGACTTGCAACTGTGATTCAAGTAATCTACTGCTTAACCTGGACATTGGCAGTTTTGTGTAGAGCAGGGCTCGAGAGCCTTTTTCATCTTTGATGGATATATCTACTGTATCAGCACCAGAGTGGTCTTGTTGGAGCAAGTAGGGAGGCTTCTCTCAGGTAAGAGGAACATCCCCTGTATTTTGTCGAGCCATAGACTGAAAGTGCATATCCACCAACGGTTGTGAAGGGCTGTTCTACTGATGAGAGTGACGACTTGTGACCATATTTTTGAGCAGCAGATGGACTCGTCTATATCAGTACCGGTCTGTGTCATAGGACCAATATATTTGTGCATTTAACTATTGCCAAAGCTGATGAAGGTTTTATATGAGTGTTGTAAGATTATGTATTTTAATATTAAGGTTTAGATTGTGATATAGGTAGGATTATTGTTTCTTTTTGTATGTTCTTCCACTTCTTTCCTTTCTGGTTAGTAATAGGTTAGCGTGGTGGGTAAAGGCTTTTGGGGTACCTTAACATTAAAGGTTTGATTTCCTCACTATGAGTAGGGTTTAGTTTTAGCATTAGGTGACTCATTGAGTTAATCGATGGCATATTGTACTTAATCAATTTATTACTTTTTGTGGGCCATCAGTGTTAGTACCTTTATTGTTGTAATAAATATTGTGAAATTTTTGCCCTTGTGTCTTTCTGGTTTTCCTCGTTCCTACTGATTTGAGTTTTTGTCACTGGATTTGTGAATAAGATAAAAGAACCCGTTATGGCTTCCTTCTAGAGGGAGTTCATAACATATTTTGGCGACCGTGACAGGATCCAGGACAAACTCAAGCGGTGGTGCGAGTTACCAGACTGTGCTCTGGGTGAGATTTTTCAGTATTTATTTTTGTTGTGCTTCACCACCTTCCTTCTTTTCCTTTGCATTATGTCTGATGTTGAGTTTAACCCTGCCGAATTTTTGGCTTCTGAGAATTGTATTAGGTATTTGAGTGCTCTAACTAAAGGAAATTTGAAAGCTTGTGCTAGGTCGTTAGGCATTTCTTTGACAAATAGGGAATTGAAAATGGACGTATATAATTTGGTAAAGAATAGGCTGTGTGAACTTAAACAAACTGCTGATGAATTAACTAGTGAAAGCATGAGTGAGTCTGATGTAGAAGGGGCTCCGGGATTGAGTCTTTTTCAGGATCCGTCTCAATGTGGACTGATTTTTGAAGGGTATGGCAGTCTGCCTGATGGTAAAAGTCAGACTGAGGGGGTTCATCGTACTGATAATGTGTCTCCAGCTGTTCCTACTCGTTCGGTCAAAGGAGAAAATAAGCCACTAGTTAAGGATTTCCAGAACATGTTGGAACTAAAGAAGTTAGAGTTCGAGGAGTTTGAGAGAATCAGAGCACATGAGAGAACGATGCTTAGCATGCAGTTAGAGCTGGCCAAGATCCAGCAAGGTAAGAAGTGTGAGAGTACCCGCATCCATGAAGATATTGGGGAAAAGTTTAGTTTTGGGGATGCTCTAAAACTTGTACCCTGTTTTACTGAGGAGAATGTGCCTGAATTCTTTAAGGCTTTCGAAAGGGTTGCTTCTAGGTTGTCTTGGCCTAGGGAGGTCTGGACAGTGTTGATTCAATGTCGCTTACTGGGCAAGGCTCAGAAGGTTTATAATGCCATAGAGGAGCAAGTATCTCGGGATTATGAGAAAGTGAAAGCTTTGATATTAAAAGCTTATGATTTGGTTCCCGAGGCCTACAGGCAGAGGTTTAGGAATTTTAACAAAACCCCGAACATGACTTATGTGGAGTTTGCTCGTGTAAAGCAGGAGCATTTTGATGATTGGCTCAAGAGTCGCCAAGTAACTACTTTGGCGGGTTTGAAAGAGTTGATATTGATTGAAGATTTTAAAAAATCATGTGCTAAAGATTTAAGAGTTCATTTAGAAGACTTGAAAGTGACTTCTTTTCCCAGAATTGCTCAGTTGAGTGATGAATATATATTGACCCACAAGGTTGGTACTGAGAACGTCAGGGGTAATTTCCCGGTGGTCAAGGGTAACTGGGAGAGTAAAAAGAAAGTGTTTGTTAACCAAAATAATTCTAATTTCCAGGCTTACTCTAACTCTAAAGCAAATTCCAATTTTCAGGTCAAAAATCAAGCAAACAGTAATCCCAGTGGTAATTTTGTAGATAGGAATTCTGCAAAAACTAATAATGCTCATCCTAGTCGTACTATAACAAGTGGTGTGGGAATTAGAACCTGTTACTGGTGTAATAAGACAGGACATATCCAAGCTAATTGTTTTGCTCGTCAGAGGTATTTACAGAGGCAGACTACTTCTCCTATTGCTGTGGTGAATAATGTTAAGGCTTCTCAACAATCTGTAGAGAATGAAGAAAATGGTAACAAAGGTAATAAAGAGAATGATTCCCCCATGTGACTGTCATTTAATAAGTATATTTGGCCAGGTAAGCTGAGATTTGAGAAGGAAGTTATAAATATAAAATTTTTGAGGGATACAGGTGCTGCTCGATCTTTATTGTTAAGAAGTAGGTTACCTCTTAACGTGAAGATCGCTAACTATATTATTTTAAGTGGTTTTCCGGACACTGTTGTGTCGGCTCCTGTGGTTGAAGGAGAGATTGACATATTGGGTGTCGTAAAGAATATTAATCTGGCCATTGTTGATAAACTACCTATACCTGGGATATATGGTATCCTAGGGAATGACTTGTGTAATGTGGAGGGACAAGAATTGTTTCCCATTTTAACTTTAAATAAATTACCCATTGCTGTAACTACTCGCTCCCAGAGGAAAGGGCATAACCTCTTGATGGACGGAGAGGATTTACATTTAGACCCTGTTCAAGTATATGTAGCAGTAGGAAGGCTCGAGTCAGTAGGAAGTAGTGGTAGTAGTAAGGTAGTTAGAGCATGGAATAGGGCTGATTTTATAAAAGCTCAGCATGATGAATTTGATGTGGAAATAACTGAGGGGGATGATATTTCTAAGCCATGTTTTGTATCGAAGAGAGGATTATTGTGTAGATTAAGCCGTTCTGCTCTTATGGAATCCTCAGAATATCATAAGCAGATTTTGGTACCTAAACAATTCAGAGACGAATTGCTGCAGTTAGCTCATGAGGATCCTTTCTCGGGACACTTTGCGGTAACAAAAACTTTTAAGAGATTAACCAAGCTTTTTTGGTGGCCTAATATGAAAAGGTGTATTAAGCAGTTCTTACGAACTTGTGTAACGTGCCAGGTCATGGGTAAACCTAATCAGGTATTGCGAAAAGCTCCATTAAAACCCATCCCTGTAATTGGTGAACCATTTTCTGAGATTGTCATTGATGTTGTTGGTCCTTTACCTAGAACTCAATCGGGATATATGTATTTATTAACTGTGATGGATAGGGCTTCTCGGTTCCCAGAGGCTTTCCCTCTTAGGAAAGTAACTTCAAAAGCTGTCTGGGAAAAGTTAGTAGAATATTTTTGTCATTATGGGTTACCTTGTACCATTCAATCAGATTGTGGTACTAACTTTACTTCCAAGTATTTTAAGGACAGGTGTGCTGAACTGGCCATTCAGCACATCACCAGTGTCTCATACCATCCTGAAAGTCAAGGGGTTGTGGAAAGGTTCCACCAAACCTTAAAAAGTATAATTGGCAAGTACTGTTATGAAAGGGAGAGTAGTTGGGATAAGGAACTACCTTATGCGTTATTTGCAATAAGAACTCACCCAAATGAATCGACTGGTGTTTCTCCTTTCAGATTGGTGTATGGTCATGAGGTTCGAGGTCTTTTAGAAGTGTTATTTGAAGTGTTGATTGGGGGACGAAAACAAATTCAAAATCTAAATATATTTTTATCTAATTTGAAAAATAAATTGAGTGGTGCCTGGAAGTTTGCCAAAGGTAATCTGGAAGCTTCCCAGACTAGTATGAAAGCATTCCATGATCGTAAGGCAGTTAGTCGTTCTTTCGCATCTGGAGATCTGGTTCTGGTTTTAGATATGGACCCTGATAGTTTTCTGAAACCCAGATTTAAAGGTCCATGGAAGGTAATAAGAAAGGTGTCTGACTTTAACTACGAATTAGATTCTCCAGGTTCTACTAGGAAGAGTAGAATTTTTCACATTAATAGGTTAAAGAAATATGAAGGTAGAAATCTAAGTCCATTAAATATTGTTTATGAAATGCCATGTCCTCTAGCTACTGCATTTTATGATAACGTTGATGACCATGTACCTGTAGAGAATTTAAGAACTAAGTTTGAGATTTTTAATAAGGCAAATGTTTTGTTGGAACATCTGGATGAAGTCCAGAAGAAAGATTTGTTATGTTTGATAACGGCTTTTCCAAAAGTGTTTAGAGAGGCTCCAGGGCTTACTTCATGGCTTGAACATGATGTTGAGGTTAGTGATGCTCTTCCAGTAAAGCAGGCTCCTTACCGCCTGAACCCAGAAAAAGCCAAAGTAGTCGAGAAGGAGGTACAGTATATGCTGGACCACAATCTTATTCAACCCAGTTCAAGTCCTTGGAGTTCTCCTATTGTTCTGGTAAAGAAACCTGATGGTAATTATAGAATTTGTGTTGACTACCGTAGGGTTAATCAGGTAACAGAGAGTGACAGTTTCCCTCTTCCCCGGATTGACGATTTAATAGACCGAATAGGTAATGCCAAATTTGTAACGAAATTAGACTTATTGAAGGGTTATTGGCAGGTGCCATTGTCTCA
>NW_027171316.1:0-15000 GCF_036898095.1 Palaemon carinicauda
GGTGTCCATAAAAGTAACAACCCAATGAGAGAGAGAGAGAGAGAGAGAGAGAGAGAGAGAGAGAGAGAGAGAATCTCCATTGCATGACACTGCATCAGATAAATCAACTCGATTCTTGCCCTGAATAACACATCTTCATTATCTGGTGAGTGTGTGTGTGTGTGTGGGGGGGGGGGGGGGGGGGCTTCGTAACACGTACTTGGTGACAATGTTTAATCATATGTATGTTCGTGAGCTTCCATTAATACAGACTAAGACGACTACTCTAAAATAATCATGATGATAAAATAGAGCGTTTTATAATTTATGCACAATTCTTTTATGTCCTCATTCGGGTCTTGTTCTATTAATGTACGATCATCAATTCTACTGGTATTATTATTATTATTATTATTATTAATATTATTATTATTACTATTATCATTATTATCACAATTATTATCATTACCTCCTCCAATGAAGTTTTTAGTATAGACTATACTAAAAACTTTTTCAAATATGACAAAGTTATTCATAAATATTGTTGGAGAAGAGTAAAAATATGAAGGAAATATTAAAAAGATAAAAATGAAAAATTACGTAACGCATTAGCACTGCAGTTGAAATAAACAGTAATAATAATAAATATAATAAAAATAATAGCAATAATAATAATAATAATAATAATAATAATAATAATAATAATAATAATACCAGTAGATCGGATGTGGGGAAAAAAATAACAGAACTGAAACTTTCATACAAGGCTCACCAGAAGACACTAAATCTCCGCTCCCCAGATGTTACAGGCCTACTTTTCCAATATCTCTTTCATAATCTACCCATTAAGTGTGTGTTTTCCTCTCCTCCGTCGTTCCACCTCTATAAAATATAACATCTCTTCACCATCCTATCGTTTTTTACAATCTTTCCTCGTGACTAATTCATCTTAAAACATCACATTCCCCATGATCTAATTTTTTTTTAAATACCTGTACTAGAAAATATCACGCCTTAAACATCATTAAGCGTTATTCTTTCATTCATATTCGAATTCTACAAAGATATTTCTCTAAAATCGATTCATATATTTCAACCATTTCTTCTTAACCTCCAGCGTTTCTTCCAAACATCTAAAACTTGTCAAATTCGAAGTCTACTAATAAGATATTGTTCTAAAATCCTTTCATATGTTGTAGCCTCGATTTCTTGACCTCCAATGTCTATTCCACACATCTAAGACTGGTCAAATTTGAATTCTACAAATAAGATATATTTTCTGAAATCATTCCATATATTTTACCTATAACTTTTTGTATACCCAAAAGTCCTCCAAACATCTAAGACTTGTCAAATTCTTATTTTACAAAGAAGATATTGTTCTAAAATCACTTCATATATTTTAACCATAACTTTTTTATATACCCAAAAGTCTCCTCTAAAAATCTAAGAGTTGTATCACTTTTCTCTGATTCGCATCATCTCTCACCCTGCAATCATCTGTTACACTCACTTACAAATACCTGAGGGGAAAAAACGTTTCCTTCTTCTTTATCCATATCAGCATTCAGAACTACATCTTACAGGCTTCCATTTGGTAACAAAACCTTTTCTTTCTCACAAATAATTTCAACTTTCTCTCCTCGCAAGATTTACAACATACAATGGTTGCCTTCGAAGATTTTTCGAAGGGTATGTATTCACAACCGTATGTTTTTTTTTTTTTTTTTTTTTTTTTTTATTTATCTATTTCTTTGTTTCTTTGTGAGCAACTTTACACAAAGACTACAGTACCGATTTTGACCAAAATTGGTAGTCATGTTGCGTATGACCAAAAGTATGAATCTGTAACATTTTGAATAAACTACAAGTACGTAGCAGTATTTTGGAATTAATCTTAATGTTAAGTAAATGGCAAAACTACGGAACCAATTTCAACGAAACTTCGTGGACGTGTGGGGTATGACCAAATGATAAATCCATTAGATTTTGAAGAAAATACATCAAAATACAAGGACGCAATGGAGTTAGCAGCATAATAAGACTGTTTGGCGTGGCGAAGGTATGCTCTCTACTGAGTGACCCTCTAGTTAATGCAGTTTTTCTTGGCTATCCCGAATCAGTATTGAATATATATTCCCAAGTATGTTATAGAAATGATGAAATAAACATGTATTTTTTAAAGGAAATAAACTCAGATTTTTGTTTAAAGGAACTAAAATGCATATCTTCGTTGTTAGAAAATAAACATGCAATTCTTTAAAGGAAATAAACATGCACGTTTCTGTTCTAAGGAAATAAACATGCAATGTTTTGGTTTTAAGGAAATAAACATGCAATGTTTTGCTTTTAAGGAAATAAACATGCAATGTTTTGGTTTTAAGGAAATAAACATACATACTTTTTAAAGGGAATAAAAATGCAAATTTTTTGTTTTAAGGAAATAATCACACAATTTTATTTCTTTTAAGGAAATAAACATGCAAAATTTTAAAGGAAATGAACGCATTTTTTTCTTTTAGGGAAATATTAAAAAAAAATTCTAAAGTTAATAAACATGCAGATTTTTATTTTAAGGAGATAAACACAATTTTTTCGTGTAAGGAAATAAACATGCAACTTTTTAAAGATAATAAACATACAAATTTATGTTTTAAGGAAATAAAATAAATTAACGAAAATAAACATGCAAACTTTGGTTTTAAGGAAATAAAAACAATAAATTTTAGTCTCTAAAAGAAAATAAACTTGCAAATTTTGGTTTTAAGGAAACAAAAACAATAAATCTTAGTCTCTAAAAAGAATGAAAACACAATAAACTTTAGTCTCTAAAAAGAAAATAAACTTGCAAATTTTGGTTTTAAGGAAATAAAAACAGTAAATATTAGTCTCTAAAAAGAATAAAAACACAATAAATTTTAGTCTCTAAAAAGAAAATAAGCATGCACATTTTTGTTTTAATAAAATAAAACAATTTTTCTTTTTTTAATTTCTACCTAATCTGGAGCTTTCAACCTTGCAAAGACGAAAGGCAAACTAGAAGGCGTAACCCATGACGTGCATGATTACAACTCAGGAGAGCTACGGTGTCGTTCTTTCCGCCAATGCAACGCAAAACGTTACAAACGTTCTCTATTTATTGTCAAAAAAAAAAAAAAAAAAAAAAAAAAAAAAAAAAAAAAAAAAAAGATAAGAAACCAAACATGGAACGCCGCATAAATATTCTCGCTACGGAAATTTGCTTTTTCTGTATCGGGACAGCGCCGATCATACGAGTTTACTGCTATTTCTTCGAGAGCCTGTCCTTTTAAATAATTTCCAGAGAGGGGGAAGTGAAAATATGCATGTATATATACGCATTTACACGCATGCCTCCACGCAAATGCGCGTACACGTCTCAAAGACTTTTTAGTCCATCCGATGAGACTCCAATTGCTCGTTGGTACACTTAGAAAAAACCCGTAATTTTAATCGGAAATTCTCCGTAAAAAAAATATATTTTAAACATCATTTTAGTAAAATATAGGTGACCGTAATTTTATCTCACTTTGTTATTATTTTTTTACGGGTTGGTGACCGTAATATCACTCCTTTACTTCAATATATCCGTTTTTAAAACGGTAAAAATCCTGGAATATATGTTGCAAGACAATTTACCGTTTGTAATGCAATTTTTAAGTGTAAAGCGATCTAGTTTAAGAATTTAGAGAGTTCTTATGATATCGTCTAACGTATTCTTGAACTCGTGACACCCTACTTTCACAAATCGATGGTCAGCTCCACGCTCGACCTCAGGAAATGGTATTTTCAGGTGCCCATGAACCCAGAGGTCTTTTCCTTACTGGGCTATTGTACCCTGTTGGAGCCCTTGGGCTTATAGCAACCTGCTTTTCCATCTAAGGTTGTACCAGCGCTGCTAATTATACTCAAGTCGTCAGTAATCAGTTTAGCTCTCTCTCTCTCTCTCTCTCTCTCTCTCCTCTCTCTCTCTCTCTCTCTCTCTCTCTCTCTCTCTCTCTCTCTCTCTCTCAATGGATATCAAGAAACAGAAAACTAATGAAAAATAATAATAATAATAATAATTATAATAATAATAATAATAACAGAAGAAGGGAAAGGTTTAATAGGATACTAAATGCAGGATAGACGATGGCACTGTGGGAATAACAGTGGGGCACCGTGGGTAATTCTTCTCCTTCAAGACATGCCATTGTTCCCCAGAAGATTTACACCACCATTGTTTAAAGCCATTATTTCCCGTCACATTAACCTATTCAATTCGGCGGACATAGCAGCGAATTGGCCAGGAGATTCATCAACTTTAACCTGACAACGACGGGGGTATCCTTCATCCTTTATAGTTGGTTATTCATTTAATTCATTCAACCGTGAATGGGCGAAAATTAAAACCATCGTTTTCTAGTCTTGGGTAGTGCCATAGCCTCTGTATCATGGTGTTCCACTGTCTTGGGTTAAGAGTTTTCTTGCTTGAGGGTATACTCGGGGATACTCTATCTTATTTCTACTCCTCTTGTTTTGTTAGATATAAGAAATATTTATTTTAATGTTGCTGTTCTTAAAATATCACATTTTTCCTTGTTTCCTTTCTTCACTGGGCTATTTTCCCTGTTGGAGCCCCTGGGCTTATAAAATCCTGCTTTTTCAGCTAGGATAATAGCTTACCAAATAATAATAATAATAATAATAATAATAATAATAATAATAATAATAACGTGAATTCAAAACATAACCCTCGCAACGAAATTGCCAAAGGTAATAAACGGCACATGTAAGCTACGGCCCCCCCCCCAACCCACCCACCCCGAAAAAAACAACAACAACAACAGTCGCTTCAAGCATAGAAAGAAAACACAAACATCAAGGATAAGATGAAATCAATTGTATCACAGATTACGGATGATTTTATCTTTTCAGATTCTATCATTTTAAAGGCGTGGTTGACGGATGAAACGTGACCGGAGCCGGAGTGGAGCGACTGTTCGGATTTAATCAAGTGGGAGAGTGAGGGAGAGTGGGGAGACTGAGGGAGAGGACGAAGGGAGAGTGAGGGAGAAGACACGAAGAGAAAGGAAAATGCGTAGATACTTCAAATGGTGATAAGAGAATTGTATGTTCATTACTTCTCATAAAGTTTATTTATTTCCAAATTTCCTTTCCTCACTGGGCTATTTTTTTCCTTGTTGGAGCCCTTGGGCTTATAGCATCCTGCTTTTCCAACTAGAGTTGTAGCTTAGCTACTACTACTACTACTACTACTACTACTACTACTACTACTACTAATAATAATAATAATAATAATAATAATGTGTTTCTAGTCCACTGCACGACTGCGGCCTCAGACAAGTCCTTATTCTTGACTGGGATTTGGCCAGTTTTCATCCCCACGGCTTCACATATGTCCTTATTCATGTCTGGGGTGTGGCCACTATTCATTACCACGCAGGCCAACTGAGGACTGGTGATGGTGGGAGCTTTTTGTCTGAACGCTCACGGCAAACCACCCTAGCATGGGTGTCCCTGACAAGTACAGCTTTGCTGATCATGACAATACATAAACCAAACCCTTTCACCACATGGAGTCATCCCCACTCAGAAAGCACACACAGACACACACAAAAAAATATATATATATATATATATATATATATATATATATATATATGTATATATATATATATATATATATATATATGTGTGTATATATATACATACATATATATATATATATATATATATATATATATATATATATATATATATATATATACACACAGTATACCTTCCAAAAAGGTGAGTTTCATTATCATTACTATCATTTTTCAGACTGGACGGATTTGCAAATTCCCATGGAAGTATTCTTTCCATTCGGCAAAATGTCCACGATATTATAGCCATTACGTTCAAACGCAGACTGCAGTCATTACAGCAATTACTTCTGGACTAAATAACAGGTAATCGATACAACTTCCCTTCAGTTCGATACACTACAGTTTATCTACACTGTTGACCACTGCTATTGTGGCTCTTACAGTTAAACGAGGCCCTTACAATTAAAAGTGGCCTTTACAGTTAAACGTGGCCCTTACAGTTCAAAGAGACCCTTACAGTTAAACGTAGCACTTGCAGTTAAACATGGTCCTTGCAGTTAAACGTGGCCCTTACAGTTAAATGTGGCCCATACAGTTACAAGTGGCGTTTACAGTTAAACGTGCTATGTGCAGTTAAACGTGGCCTTTGCAGTTAAACTTGGCCTTCACAGTTAAACATAGCCCTTACAGATAAACGTGGCCCTTACAGTAAAAAGTGGCTCTTACAGTTAAACGTCGCCCTTACAGTTAAAAGTGGCTCTTACAGTTAAACGTCACCCTTTCAGTTAAAAGTGGCTCTTACAGTTAAACGTCACCCTTTCAGTTAAAAGTGGCTCTTACAGTTAAACGTCACCCTTTCAGTTAAAAGTGGATCTTACAGTTAAACGTCACCCTTTCAGTTAAAAGTGGCTCTTACAGTTAAACGTCACCCTTTCAGTTAAAAGTGGCTCTTACAGTTAAACGTCGCCCTTACAGTCAAACTTAGCCTTTGCAGTTTGGGTGGAGAAGGGGTTGGGCGCTGATCATAAGTATATATGGCCAGTCTCTTATGGCATTGTCCTGCTTGATAGGGCAATGCCACTGTCCCTTGCCTCTGCCATTCATGAGTGACCTTTAAACCTTTAAAATCGTCCATCAAAAAAGGTTTATTAAATATAACAGATGAATTGTGATTAAACTGAAAATATTTTCTATATAAGCAAACCTAATGAGAAAGAAATTACAATATTAACAAAAACAATCACAATAGTGATCCTAATAATAATAACAAAATAAATATCCCGTTCTGGGAATTATTGTCTCGTTGATAATAATAATGATCTATTTACCAAGGGTCTTCACCCAGTTTTGGGAGGTAACCGCTATCAACAAAGGGAACAAAAGGGGACCTTTCCCCGCTCTGCTCCTCCCAGCCTGACGAGGGGTTCAGTCGAGTTTGGCATGTACTGCTAATAATAATAATAATAATAATAATAATAATAATTAATAATAACTAACAATTAATAATGAATAACACTAATAATAATAAATAATACTAATAATGAGTAATAAATAATAATTAACAATAATAAATAATAATAATTAATAAAAATTAATAATTAATAATAATAGTAATTAACAACTAATAATTAATAATAATAATAATAACGAATAATAATAATAATAATAATAATAATAACAACAACAACAACAAAAACAACATCAACAATTACCAGAATATGATTTTGAAATTAAGAAAATCCATCAGTTCAGGATAAAAAGAATTATGATGCTTAATCACGAAACACTAATTCAATAACGATCCATTTAACTTTTACTGATAAACTTGATCAGAGATTAATTGTCTATCAAAAAGCTTCCATTTAATGGCAAATTAATAAATTTACAACTTTATAATTTAATTAAATGTTCATCTCATGATAAATCCTCTGTGAATCCGCATGTACAAAATATAACTAATGAATTTTTAATCACTTAAAATGTTATTTGCAATTGGGGTCTCAAATTATTATCATTATTATTATTATTATTATTTTTATTTTCTCTGTTGGAGCCCTTGGGCTTATGCATCTTGCTTTTCCAACTAAAGTTGTCACTTAGCAAGTAATAATATTAATAAAAATAACAACAATAATAATAATAATAATAATAATAATAATATCTAAACTTCAAACCTTAGTCCGAAAAGCAGGACGCCATAAGTCCAAGGGCTCCAACAGGGAAAAATATAGTCCATTAAGGAAAAGAAGCAAGTAAATAAATAAACAACGAGAAGTAATAATTAATTAAAATAAAACATTTCAAGAAGAGTAACAATATTGAAATATGCTTTTAATATGTAAACTATAAACAAGAGGAAGAGAAATAAGATAGTATGCCAAAGTGTACCCTCAAGCAAGAGAACTCTAATGTCAGTATTTTCCAAAATCTTTTAAAGAAAAAACAAGAGGAAGAGAAATAAGATAGTAAGCCTGAGTGTACCCTCAAGCAAGAGAACTCTAATGTCAGTATTTTCCAAATTCTTTTAAAGAAAAAACAAGAGGAAGAGAAATAAGATAGTATGCCAGAGTGTACCCTCAAGCAAGAGAACTCTAATGTCAGTATTTTCCAAATTCTTTTAAAGAAAAAACAAGAGGAAGAGAAATAAGATAGTATGCCAGAGTGTACCCTCAAGCAAGAGAACTCTAATGTCAGTATTTTCCAAAATCTTTTAAAGAAAAAACAAGAGGAAGAGAAATAAGATAGTATGCCAGAGTGTACCCTCAAGCAAGAGAACTCTAATGTCAGTATTTTCCAAATTCTTTTAAAGAAAAAACAAGAGGAAGAGAAATAAGATAGTATGCCAGAGTGTACCCTCAAGCAAGAGAACTCTAATGTCAGTATTTTCCAAAATCTTTTAAAGAAAAAACAAGAGGAAGAGAAATAAGATAGTATGCCTGAGTGTACCCTCAACCAAGAGAACTCTATAGGCAGTATCTTCAACAAAATTGAAAAGAAAAAAAAAAGCAAGAGGAAGAGAAATTAGTGTCCTTGAGTGTACCCTCAAGCAAGAGAACTAATGTCAGTATTTTCCAAAATCTTTTAAAGAAAAAACAAGAGGAAGAGAAATAAGTTAGTATAGTAGAGTGTACCCTCAAGCAAGAGAACTCTAATGTCATTATTTTCCAAAATCTTTTAAAGAAAAAACAAGAGGAAAAGAAATAAGATAGTAAGCCTGAGTGTACCCTCAACCAAGAGAACTCTATAGGCAGTATCTTCAACAAAATTGAAAAGAAACAAAAAAGCAAGAGGAAGAGAAATTAGATAGCGTCCCTGAGTTTACCCTAAAGCAAGAGAACTCTAATAGCAATATCTTCCACAAACTTACAAAAAAGAAGAAGAAAAAATAAAAATGAGGAAAAAAAATAAGATAATATGCCTGAGTGTACCCTCAGGCAAGAGAACTCTAATGTCAGTATCTCCAACAAACTTTTAGAAATGTACACACTTCTATGAACATTCTCACCTCAATGCAAATGTTGGGGGGTTAATTCTACACATTCACTTGGTCATTAAGCGCATAAAAATTCTAAGAGGCAAACATGGTATAAAAAAAGATAAAAAAAAAAATGAGAATCGAGAAGCGCAAAATGATATGTAAATATTTATTCATTTTCAGAACCAGGAAAGAGAGTTACTCCAAGAGGATTGCAAACTTACAACGAATATGCAATTATGGACAATGCAATATAGTGCAAGCGAAAAACTTAATGGAAAGCAATTTTCATTCTTATTACCTCCGCCAACGAAGTTGGGAGGAGGTTATGTTTTCACTCCTGTTTGTCCGTTTGTTTGTTTGTAAACAGGCACACTATTCTATTCCCTTATTTCTCTTACTCTTTGTTTTTTGAAGTTTTTTTAGTTTATATAGGAAAGATCTATTTCAATTACTGCTACTGTTCTTACAGCATTTTGTTTTAATTGTTCATTACTTCTCTTGTAGTTTGTTTGTTTCCTTTCCTCACTGGGCTATTTTCCCTGTAGGAGCCCTTGGGCTTATACTGTAACATTCTGCTTTTCCAATTTGGGTTGTAACTTGGATTATAATAATGATAATAATAATTACAACTTCCTGGCCACAATTTTACTCATAGAGTAGTGAAACTTTCAGGGATGAATTGTTTTGTTGAGAACTGGAAGTGATTCAATTTTGAAAGTCCTTGGTCAAAGGTCAAGGTCAAGGTAAAGCAAAAGGTCGACCGAAAAATACGCCTATGGTCTAAATTGATTCTGAGAAAGGCAAGCTGGTTTCGAGAAATAAGTTGCCTTGGTGGAGGTCTGCTTTCCTAGTTATTTATGGAATTCTAATTCCTTCATCTATTTAGACAATTCGGTAAAATATCCATATATATTGAACCGCACGTATTTCATACACGTTCATACCCTGTAATGCTATTTTTTTTTAATCTCTCGCTCTCTCCCCGCACTGATGATAGAAAAACCTATTTCAGCCTGCCATTGCATGTTTTATATCATTGGAATTTTTGTGACATTCTTGCTCTCAACTGCTCGTACATAAGCTTGTTATCTGCTGAATAAAACTCACCTGCATTCATCTCACCTCTCTGTTAAGAACCTAACAGCTACGTTGCCACAGTATGCAATTTATCACACACTTCATAAAAAAATTTCTTGTTTTTCTATACAAATATCATACAAATGTATCCACCCATACATGTCAAATATCAGAGCTTCTATTCACTTTTCCTTCAAATGAATAGACTACTTGGATGATTTTGGTTTGCTATAAACAACAACAACAACAACAACAACAACAACAATAATAATAACAATAATAATTAGACCTTTGCCTTCGTCTGTGGTCTCTAAGGATTTCTATCAATTTACCTTAAAATCAAGAGGTTACTTGGATCTTTTTGGTTTGCTATAAACAACAACAACAACAACAACAACAACAACAACATCAACAATAATAAAACATTTTCCTTATGTTGTCTCTAAGGATTTATATTAATTTTCCTTAAAATCAATAGGCTATTTGGATCTCTGTGGTTTGCTTTAAACAACAACAACAACAACAACAACAATAATAATAATAAGACCTTGGCCTTCTTCTGTGGTCTCTAAGGATTTCTATCAATTTTCCTTATAATCAAAAGGATACTTGGATCTTTTTGGTTTGCTATAAACAACAACAATAATAATAATAATAATAATAATAATAATAATAATAATGACAAGACCATTGCCTTCTTCTGTTGTCTCTAAGGAGGTTCAATCAGGTTTCAGGCTTTTGATCTTCCTCCAATTAAGGGTTCGGTCCGTCAATTTGATAAATCCCCCAGAGCAATCATCGCGTGACAAGCTCAACTTCAATCTCTTATTTGAACGTCTTGTGTGCCTTAGGGACATAACATTTGAGATATATATATAGTTTTACAAACACACACACACACATATATAGATATATAAATATATATATATGATCAGCAAAGCTGTACTAATTAGGGCCACCCATACTAGGGTGGTTTGCTGTGTGCGATTACACGAAGATCTCCCACCATTACCAATCTGCACTGGCCAGCGTGGTGATGAAAATTGGCCAGACCCAAGACATTAATTGCCCTGTCTCAGGTCTTTGTCCTGCAGTGGACTAGAAACGGCGGTTTTTGCTGTTGTTGTTATATATATATATATATATATATATATATATATATATATATATATATATATATATACACACATACATACATACATATATATACATACATATATATATATATATATATATATATATATATATATATATATATATATATATATACACACATATACATATATATATGTATATATATGTATATATATGTATAAATATGTATATATATATATATATATATATATATATATATATATATATATATATATATATATATATAAAGTACACGTCTTCGTTATAAACAGACATGCACTTACCAAATACTAACAAATATTCACCACATACAACCTAAAAACCAAGAAATAACTTTCCAATAACAGTTGCGACATCTTAACTCACCTTAATTTAAAATTCATATCATTCAACCCACCACATTTCTCAGTCCTTTTCCCTCTCCATCTTCCCATCCCAGCCCTCATTACCCATCTCCCCGCTTCATTCTCTTCCCAATCTCTTCTTCCCTGGAAGAGCCAGGGCCACTCCCTTCACTCCAGGCGCCTCCATTGGGATTCATATCATAGAAGCCACTAGATTTTCCTTTAAGCCTCCGCCTTCTCTTCTTCTTCTTCCTCTTCTTCTTCCGGGGGGAGAGTATCTTTTCTTTTAGAATTTAATATCGTTTGGTCTTTGATGGCAGCTCTCGAAATTCTCCTTCCCGCCGAAGGAGAATAACCCGTTTGAGGAGTATGGTCACGAAGATGAATTTCTTATTGCTAACACTCCCTTGAGAGGGAACCTACTGCTTGTTTTTGGTGTATTATTATTATTATCATTATTACTTGCTCAGCTACAACACTAGTTGGAAAAGCACAATGCAATAAGCCCAGGGGTCCCAACAAGAAAAATAGCCCAATGAGGAATGGAAACAAGGAAAAATATAATAATTTAAGAACAGTATCATTATTACTATTATTATTATTATTACTTGCGAAGCTACAACCCTAGTTGGAAAAGCTGGATGCTATAAGCCCAGGGACCCAAAAGTGAAAATAGCCCAGTGAGGAAATGAAACAAGGAAAAATATAATAATTTAAGAACAGTAATATTAATATTATCATTATTATTATTATTTGGTAAGCTGCAACCCTAGTATGAAAACCAGGATGCTATAAGCCAAGAGGCCCCAACAGTGAAAATAGCCCAGTGAGGAAAGGAAA
Organism: Palaemon carinicauda; assembly: GCF_036898095.1. Taxonomy (NCBI): domain Eukaryota; kingdom Metazoa; phylum Arthropoda; class Malacostraca; order Decapoda; family Palaemonidae; genus Palaemon; species Palaemon carinicauda. The sequence continues at coordinate 12,462 of NW_027171316.1, forward strand.
CAAGGATAAATAAAATATCTTAAGAACAGTAACAACATTAAAATAAATATTTCCTATAGAACCTAGAAGAGAAATTAGGTAGAAAAATACTCGAGAAAAACTGATTTTCCAGAAGAAAAACCGTCTCCTGTCATTAGCAGTGACCTCGAATCCTTCAGGTGGGAAAAAAACACTCCGGGAAGGATTGGCCTAGATCCCTCTGACAAACACCATCCGGTGTCCACCTATCGTTTAAGGGGGCAAACCCCCTCCCCCTCCTCAGACTCTTCTTTTTTCCCTCTCTTCCTTCTTCTTCTTCTTCTTCTTCTTCTTCTTCTTCTTCTTCTTCTTCTTCTTCTTCTGTTCATTCATTTCCATGCACTAAATATCTTTCTTTTACTTATAGTTTTCCACCTACTCTCTCTCTCTCTCTCTCTCTCTCTCTCTAGAGAGAGAGAGAGAGAGACTTAAAACATTTTATTGGTTAAATAGCCCTTATTCTTGTAAGCGCTTATATATATATATATATATATATATATATATATATATATATATATATATATATATATATATATCTTAACTGCAATCAATTCTAGTCCACTGCAGGACAAAGGCTTCAGACATGTCAATTCATGCCTGGGGTTTGGCCATTTTCACCACCACGCTGGCAACTGCGGATTGGTGACGGTAGGAGACCTTGGTCTGATCGCTCACAGCAAACCAACATAGTATGGGTGTCCCGAACTGGTACAGCTTTCCTAATCATGGCGATACACAAACCCTTTCACCACGTCAAGGTATCCCCACTCAGGAAGAGTTACTAACACAAGACACTAATATATTCTATGATTCAAATGCCAAACAAACTTACAAATCATGCAAGAACTAGCCAGACTGAAGCCTTAATTAAATTAGTTATACAAGAAAAACAAACTGTTTTGTTTATATAATCCGAACGACATCATAGGTGGTCGTGGAGGCCAAAAACTATAGCAGGTATACAACAAAAAACTAATCATAAACTAAATTAATATAACTAATTGTAAATGATTATATAAATCAACAAGGTACCAATTTATTTACTTTTTATTTAAGAATTGAAAGGAAAGATTTTTATATTAGTATCCCATATACATTAGCATTCCCATTTTCTATGAATTCCTCAATGGAAATAAGTAAAGATATCGAATGGCATTGAAATGTAACAAATTCTCTTCCAATTATTCTTCTTTAAGACATATATATATAAAGAAGTTTGAGATACCATCTCTATAATAAAAAATAATTCTATAAAACCTTCGAACACAGACGGCCCTTCATAATTTCATAATTTCCACCCTCACTTGAACATATAAATTCACTCTACTTCATAAACAAACTAAAAAATTCGATTGTTGATTCATACTGACGAAGGCAATTTAATAACAAACACTCTCTGAGTGCTCCACTCAGAGTGAATGATACTCTGGACCACATATTCTTCAATGTGAGGATGCTGGGTATACAGCAGAGAAGATTCATTCATAAAATGAGAGAGAGAGAGAGAGAGAGAGAGAGAGAGAGAGAGAGAGAGAGAGAGAGAGAGAGAGAGATTTTCTTATATATACATATCTAAATGTTTATGTATTGTGTATATACATATATATATATATATATATATATATATATATATATATATATATATATATATATATATATAATACTATATATATATGGAGAGAGAGAGAGAGAGAGAGAGAGAGAGAGAGAGAGAGAGAGAGAGAGAGAGATTTTGTGATATATTATATATATATATATATATATATATATATATATATATATATATATATATATATATATATATATATACAGTACGTAGAGAGAGAGGGAGGAGATTTTATATACGCACGTATCTAAATCTATATCTATATATCTATATATATATATATATATATATATATATATATATATATCTATATATATATATATATATATATATATACAGTACAGAGAGAGAGGAGAGAGAGAGAGAGAGAGAGAGAGAGAGAGAGAGGAGAGAGAGAGAGAGAGAATTGTCTGAACGTAAAAAACCAGCAAGACTCAATTACAAACATAGGGAAACAATGACAAAAAATAGGTATAAAAACGAGCGAAACTTTTATTCTCATTCATAGAAAGAAAGCGGAAGAAGACGAAGGAGAGGAAGACAGAAAGAAAGAAGACGAAAGAGAGAAAGAAAGAAAGAAGACGAAGGAGAGAAAGAGAGAAAGAAAGAAGCTCAAAGAAACCTAATCTAGAAGCTGCACGAAACTAAAGAAATTCTGACGAGAAAAAGAAAAAAACAAAAGCCATAAATATCCATCAGGGGCAAGAGGACGGAGGGGGAGGGGGGGGAGGAGTGAGGGGGGAATCTAGAGGAAAAACAAATAGGCGAAGTTTGTGATAACCTGAAATCTTTATAACGAAACTTGGAGAGAGAGAGAGAGGGAGAGAGAGAGAGAGAGGAGAGAGAGAGTGAGAGAGAGAGAGAGAGGAGAGAGAGAGAGAATTCTGATTAAATTTAAAGGATAATTATATATAT
>NW_027171316.1:17500-20431 GCF_036898095.1 Palaemon carinicauda
GAGAGAGAGAGAGAGAGAAAGCACGAACAACGAGGGAGTGAGAAAGCGCGAACAACGAGGGATTAAAAGAGAGAAAATGCGAATAACGGAGGGAGAGGAAGGGTCGCTCAGATATATATATAGCATGTTTTTAAATCAAAACATTTATTAAATGTAGGGGTAATACGCTTCGCTCCTGGTCAGCAAACTGGTATGAATACATAACGTATAAAAAGAATTATAGAATAGTACAGAATTTACTGGAAATAATACAATACAGGAAACTTACTATATGAAGAGTAATTTAGATATTACATGTAAAATACAGACAGCAACACAAGAGATTTAGACCATTATACATACACTGTGTATATATATATATATTTACTATATATATATATATATATATATATATATATATATATAAATATATATAAATATATATGTATATATATATATATATCTAATATATATATATATATGTATATATATGAATGTATATATATATATATATATATATATATGTATATATATATATATATATATATATATATATATATTTACAAATATATGTGTATATATATACCCTTCAATCTATATTATATTTTTCACCATCCTATCATTCAACCTTTCTGTATAATCAAATAAAATTTCTAAATTACAAGCAATTACACACTAGATTCCTTGCAACCAAACTTTACAAAAATATACATAATCCAAAAGACTTCCTCCCCGTCATGTAAGCTAGACATCAAATCTTAAGCTATTATTGCTTACTAGTGTGCGCAACCGTCAAAAATAATGGCTAAATATATCGATATATGCACAGACAGACAAATGCACATCCCTTCTCACACCAGGGTATGATTATTCCCCCTCCCCACTACCCAAGGGACGGAGAGAGGTGAGCGTTACCGGAAACAAATATACAGCCAGATAACTGCTTTTAATTATTTAGGAGAAATTATTATTGATTGATTTATCATTATTGATCGCGATGTGGTTTTATACTGATCGATTTAAATTCGCAATCGGCAGACCGATCATTACAGGAAGCAAAACTGAATTGAATAAAAATATGCTTCGTTTTAAAACGGGTGGTGCAATCAATACCATGAGAATATTTTCCAATCTCGGCGTGGAGTTTTTTTTTAATCCATCTCTAAATTTAGGTACATTTTTTATTGGAAAAGCAAAAATAGCTACAACTACTATGAAATAGATATGTTCAAAGTTCATAGCTCAAGGCAATTGCACAAATATGGTGTATGTAACATAGGAACTTTTGTCTGTTTACAAAGATATTACCATAGTTCCATAAGTATTAAGGATATCTTTCAACTAATATAATATTGTATCATTATTATCACTGTTATTTTTTATTACAAGCTAAACTATAACCTTAGTTGGAAAAGCAGGATGCTAAAAGCCCAAGGGGTCCAACAGGGAAATATATTTACACCCTCTAAAAAAACCGGGCTCCACAACACAATGGAATATCTTGAAGACCCAGCCTACATGTCTGAGAACTATGAAGGGTGAAGTGGGAGATAATGAATAGAGAAGTATTGAATTAAAAAGCTCAAGATAGAGACGACTGATGAGATCTAACCCGAGGCCCTTTGCGTCAATAGCCGTACGAGATAATGATGTAGATGATGATGATGATGATGATAATGATACAGTCTAAAGGACTGTTTTTCACCAAAAACCCTTACGTCAGCAAAATTTTCTAGTTATTATATTCCCTTTTTTAATCATGAAGATGAAACGCAATCTAATGAACAAAAAAAACCGTTACCCTTTAAAAAAAAAAAAAAAAAAAAAAAAAAAAAAAAAAAAAAAAAAAAAAACTATAATTCACGATAGAAACAAAGGAGCATTAAAAAACAATGAACTGGAATTAAGTTCGAAGACCAGGAGAATGATTTTGATTATTCATCACAATTACAGGGTCGATTATTCATCGTAATTAGAAGAAATTAACCCGTTTTTTAAATTACTCAATCGTGGGGAGGTTTGGGTGATAAATAAGGCAGGGAAATAAATAAATTATTTCGATGAAGTTTGTTCAACGTTTTTCATATTTTTGGAATTAAAATCTATGATCTTTTATGAAATATTCTGAATGTGCTATTTATATATCTCATTAATAATGTTTTTATGATATTGATAGATGATATTATTATTATTAGTATTATTATTAGTAGTAGTATTTTTATTATTATTACTATTACTATTATCATTACTAGCTAAGCTACTACCCTAGCTGGAAAAGCAGGATGCTATAAGCCCAAGAGCTCCAACAAGGAAAAATAACTCACTGAGGAAAGGAAATAAGGAAATTAATAAAGTAAAAGAGAAGTATTCAACAATTAAAATGAAATATTTTAAGAACATTAGCAACATTAAAACAGATCTTTCATATATAAACTACAAACCTTCAGAAAAAAAGAAAGGTAATTATAATAGTGTGCCCTCAAGCAAGAGAACTATTACTACTACCTACTACTAACCAAGCTACAACCCTAGTTGGAAAAACGGGATGCTATAAGGACAGGGTTCCAACAGAGAAAAATAACCCAGTGAAGAAAGGAAATAAATAAAGCACAAGAGAAGTAATGAACTAACTTTAATGAAATATTCTATGAATATTAACATTAAAATTAGATCTTTCATTAAAACCCCACGTTAAAAAAACTAAATAAACAAAATAACAATGCATAAGATATTTTAAAAACAATTATTACAGATTGCAAAAGAGCTTTTTTAGAACTCTAAATTCATCTTATACTAAAGTGAATCAACCATCTTAGAGTAAAAATAAAAATTACTCCGCAACTGAAGTTAGTGGTCGCCATGACAACAAACTATACCAGATTGAGACGCAACAGAACATAAAAAAAATCATAATAGAGCCTTGTCGTAACACAGATTGCTACTACCAATCTC
>NW_027171317.1:15000-20423 GCF_036898095.1 Palaemon carinicauda
AAGTTCTGAGTTTATAATAGAATATTTTGGATGGGAAACCATTGTTGGAAAAGAATTTCTCCAGGAAACATATTTCCTTATGAAAATTTTCAAAAGATGACGTTAATCTAAACGCTCGGTAAAACATTGTGCTAAATGTGTTTAACTTGAAATTGGCATAGCATCTACTCAAAAAATTAACTCCGAGTCCTGTGTGAGAAGGTTTTCTGTAAATGTTGGTGTCTATACCGTTATTTGATTTTTTTATTAAAATATCTAAAAAGGGGATTTGATTATCCTGTTCTTTTTCTATCGTAAATTTGATTTTTGGATGTTGTGAATTCATGTAATTCAAAAAGTTTTCCGCATCTTCCTTCTTTTTTAATATTATAAATGTATCATCTACGTATCTTCTGTAGTAAAATGGCTTAAAATTTGATGGACAATTATTTAACCATTTTTCTTCATGATAACAAAGAAAAATATTTGCTAGAGTGGCAGATAAAGGTGAACCCATTGCTAAACCTTCTTTTTGTTTGTAGTAATTTCCATTAAATACAAAGTAGGTGTTATTAACGGTTAAATCTAAAAGCTTTCTGAAATCATTTTCATTCAAACCTCTGAAGTTGTCGTTATTATCATATATGAGACTTGTAATTATATCAATAGTTTCCTGAACCGGTACATTCGTATATAGGGACGTTATATCTAGACTTACAATATAGTTTTCTTCACTTATTGGGGTATCTTTAATGTCATTAAAAAATTCATAGGTGTTTTCCAGGGAGTATTCATTTTTAGCATATTTGCTTATTCCGGGAATTATGAATTTTGCTAATTCATAATTGTGAGTTTTAAAAGATGACAATACTGGCCTTAGTGGTATATTTGCCTTATGTATTTTTGGAAGGCCATACATAATTCCTGGATTAGATCCGCTGCTATATAATGTTTTGTACTCTATTTCATTAATGTTTTTCTGGTTTAATAATTTCTTTAAAATTAAAATAATTTCTTTAAAATTAAAATAGAAGAGAATTACAACGGAAGGACTTCTACAGAAAATGGCAAAAAACTTTGATATTAAAGGAGCTCGACCAGAAGAGGAAAATAGTTGAAAGACACAAATTAAATTTAATGAGATGTTATGAAACTGTAAAAAATGTGTTATCTTTTATTGATTTCAATCATATATTACATTATATTCATAAAAATGTAGATAAATTTAAGTACCAAATATCTGTTAATCATGCACGAAAATTGTATAATTTAGGGGCATTTTACAAACCACCTTGTTTAGACTCTCATTGTGTAATTACAAACTTGTCAAACAGATCCTTTTCCAATAAGGAGAAATGGTTGTTATCCTTTGGACTGGAACATTGTCTATCCCCAAGGGCGTCAAAATTCAAATTTTCTTTCTCTTTAGAATCCATGTATTGTAAACTTATGAATTATCCAATTATTGACAAATTTCTTCCTGGTGACCTTATAACAGACTTAAAAACATTAATGTCTAACACCCTTACATTTTTCAAACAATCTGAGAAGGTAAGCTTTGATATAATAACAGAGTCGGATCTCAAAATTCTGAAAAACTTGAAAAAGGATAAAAACATAATAATATGTAAACCGGACAAAGGAAGAGGCGTGGTCATTATGAACAAACAAGACTACCTTACGAAAATGGACTCCATTCTCAATGACCCTTTCACATTTGAAAAATTAACATATCAAGACCCTTTTAAAAATACCCTTTTGTTAGAAGACCGATTAAATAGATTTTTAAAGAAATTATTAAACCAGAAAAACATTAATGAAATAGAGTACAAAACATTATATAGCAGCGGATCTAATCCAGGAATTATGTATGGCCTTCCAAAAATACATAAGGCAAATATACCACTAAGGCCAGTATTGTCATCTTTTAAAACTCACAATTATGAATTAACAAAATTCATAATTCCCGGAATAAGCAAATATGCTAAAAATGAATACTCCCTGGAAAACACCTATGAATTTTTTAATGACATTAAAGATACCCCAATAAGTGAAGAAAACTATATTGTAAGTCTAGATATAACGTCCCTATATACGAATGTACCGGTTCAGGAAACTATTGATATAATTACAAGTCTCATATATGATAATAACGACAACTTCAGAGGTTTGAATGAAAATGATTTCAGAAAGCTTTTAGATTTAACCGTTAATAACACCTACTTTGTATTTAATGGAAATTACTACAAACAAAAAGAAGGTTTAGCAATGGGTTCACCTTTATCTGCCACTCTAGCAAATATTTTTCTTTGTTATCATGAAGAAAAATGGTTAAATAATTGTCCATCAAATTTTAAGCCATTTTACTACAGAAGATACGTAGATGATACATTTATAATATTAAAAAAGAAGGAAGATGCGGAAAACTTTTTGAATTACATGAATTCACAACATCCAAAAATCAAATTTACGATAGAAAAAGAACAGGATAATCAAATCCCCTTTTTAGATATTTTAATAAAAAAATCAAATAACGGTATAGACACCAACATTTACAGAAAACCTTCTCACACAGGACTCGGAGTTAATTTTTGAGTAGATGCTATGCCAATTTCAAGTTAAACACATTTAGCACAATGTTTTACCGAGCGTTTAGATTAACGTCATCTTTTGAAAATTTTCATAAGGAAATATGTTTCCTGGAGAAATTCTTTTCCAACAATGGTTTCCCATCCAAAATATTCTATTATAAACTCAGAACTTTCCTTAACAGTATATTTTGTCCTAAACCAAAGAAATTTGGTCCAAAAAAAGTTGAACTCTTCATAAAATTACCTTATTTTAATGATGAAACAAACAAATATATTAAAATCAGAATACACGAGATCCTGAGTAAATACCTACCACAAATTAAACCGAATTTAATATTCTATAATTACTCCAAAATAAAAAGTTTTGTTAACCATAAAGAAAAGCTGCAAAAGACCTTTGAATCAATGGTGGTTTACCTGTTTAACTGTCCAAATTGCCAATTAGCTTACATTGGCTCCACGAAAAAATGCATTTTTTCTCGCTACCAAGATCACAAGGGAATTAGCAGCCGAACTGGCAGAGCCTTGTCCAAACCTTTACAGTCCAGCATACGAGACCATTGCGAAATGGATTGTAAGTGTTCATTCTCTTTGGACAACTTTTCAATAATATACAGAGGCTCATATGAAAATGAAATAAGAATAGCAGAGTCAATTTTTATAAAATCTAAAAAGCCACAACTTAATCAAGAAATTTCTAGCTTTCCTTTGAAGATTGCCTAATTATGCCTTTTCCCATTCTAACTTAGAATTTATTTGTTTGTTTACAATATTTATGTACAGCTTGCTCTTTATTGTTTTACTTTCTTTTACCCAGGAACATGATTATGAACACAGAGATGTTTGAAACGTTGTGATTTGTTGGTGACGGAAATAAATTTAAGAATGTTTGGCGTTGTCGTAATTCTCCAGTTCCTTATTAAACTGAGGTTCCCTTCCACCCGCTCAGTATCGGATATTATCATTCGCCGCTATAACAGGAACGCCTGGATCCAAGTACGACAATGGGAGAGCCAGCTGAAGAAATGGGAGAAGGCAAAACTTGACGTTACGTTTCTGGAAAGATGTCAGCTCTATAACGTCATCCCAAAATTTGCGAGATTTAAACTACATAGAAGAGAATTACAACGGAAGGACTTCTACAGAAAATGGCAAAAAACTTTGATATTAAAGGAGCTCGACCAGAAGAGGAAAATAGTTGAAAGACACAAATTAAATTTAATGAGATGTTATGAAACTGTAAAAAATGTGTTATCTTTTATTGATTTCAATCATATATTACATTATATTCATAAAAATGTAGATAAATTTAAGTACCAAATATCTGTTAATCATGCACGAAAATTGTATAATTTAGGGGCATTTTACAAACCACCTTGTTTAGACTCTCATTGTGTAATTACAAACTTGTCAAACAGATCCTTTTCCAATAAGGAGAAATGGTTGTTATCCTTTGGACTGGAACATTGTCTATCCCCAAGGGCGTCAAAATTCAAATTTTCTTTCTCTTTAGAATCCATGTATTGTAAACTTATGAATTATCCAATTATTGACAAATTTCTTCCTGGTGACCTTATAACAGACTTAAAAACATTAATGTCTAACACCCTTACATTTTTCAAACAATCTGAGAAGGTAAGCTTTGATATAATAACAGAGTCGGATCTCAAAATTCTGAAAAACTTGAAAAAGGATAAAAACATAATAATATGTAAACCGGACAAAGGAAGAGGCGTGGTCATTATGAACAAACAAGACTACCTTACGAAAATGGACTCCATTCTCAATGACCCTTTCACATTTGAAAAATTAACATATCAAGACCCTTTTAAAAATACCCTTTTGTTAGAAGACCGATTAAATAGATTTTTAAAGAAATTATTAAACCAGAAAAACATTAATGAAATAGAGTACAAAACATTATATAGCAGCGGATCTAATCCAGGAATTATGTATGGCCTTCCAAAAATACATAAGGCAAATATACCACTAAGGCCAGTATTGTCATCTTTTAAAACTCACAATTATGAATTAGCAAAATTCATAATTCCCGGAATAAGCAAATATGCTAAAAATGAATACTCCCTGGAAAACACCTATGAATTTTTTAATGACATTAAAGATACCCCAATAAGTGAAGAAAACTATATTGTAAGTCTAGATATAACGTCCCTATATACGAATGTACCGGTTCAGGAAACTATTGATATAATTACAAGTCTCATATATGATAATAACGACAACTTCAGAGGTTTGAATGAAAATGATTTCAGAAAGCTTTTAGATTTAACCGTTAATAACACCTACTTTGTATTTAATGGAAATTACTACAAACAAAAAGAAGGTTTAGCAATGGGTTCACCTTTATCTGCCACTCTAGCAAATATTTTTCTTTGTTATCATGAAGAAAAATGGTTAAATAATTGTCCATCAAATTTTAAGCCATTTTACTACAGAAGATACGTAGATGATACATTTATAATATTAAAAAAGAAGGAAGATGCGGAAAACTTTTTGAATTACATGAATTCACAACATCCAAAAATCAAATTTACGATAGAAAAAGAACAGGATAATCAAATCCCCTTTTTAGATATTTTAATAAAAAAATCAAATAACGGTATAGACACCAACATTTACAGAAAACCTTCTCACACAGGACTCGGAGTTAATTTTTTGAGTAGATGCTATGCCAATTTCAAGTTAAACACATTTAGCACAATGTTTTACCGAGCGTTTAGATTAACGTCATCTTTTGAAAATTTTCATAAGGAAATATGTTTCCTGGAGAAATTCTTTTCCAACAATGGTTTCCCATCCAAAATATTCTATTATAAACTCAGAACTTTCCTT
>NW_027171318.1:12500-17500 GCF_036898095.1 Palaemon carinicauda
TTTATCCTTCCGACAGCAATCATTACCCAAGACAAATATCAAGATAGAAGGTAAAGAATGTCTTAGTTTGTTAGATTCAGGAAGTACTGTAAATCTCATAGGGCTCCATACCTTAACTGATTATTTGAATATACCTATTTCTGCAATTAGGAGTGAGGATACATTAATTCAGGGGATAACTGGCAATCAGCTTAACAATGTAGGAGCCATAGATTTAAACATTGAATTGCTAGAGAAGAAGTGTCAAGTGCCATTTTTGGTTTTGCAAGAAGTAGCATTTCCCGCTCGAGCTTTGATTTCTTTTGCAACAATGCAAGATTTTGGCATAGTTTTTGATTGTCAAGACAGAAGATTAGTTCTAAAGGGAAATAATCAGGAAGTCTGTTTCCAACTTGTTGATGACAAGTCCACTACAAATTTGGCCAATTTGCAGGGGACCGCTTCGATAGTTGAAACACACTCCGGTTCAGAAAGAGAAAGGGAAATCAAAGTAAAATCAGAAGAAAGGGAGAAAGAAGAGAATTTAGCAATTGCACCCAGAAAGGGGGAAATTACTTCTTGTAAAGGCAGCACACATACTAAGGAGAAAAATGTCGACAGAGAATCTGAGAGAATAGATAAAAGGGAATTCCAAGAAGTTTTGCTGCTAGGCACATTGAATTCACAAGAATTAAGACACTTAAGAGAAACAGAATCTCAAAAAGGAGGAGATGAAGATTCATGTTTTTGTACTCAAGTACAAACTGGGGAAATAAGTCTGATCAGCACAGCAGATGCAAACAAAATAAGATTTAGGCTAGCTAGAGATGTAGTACTACTGCCCAATACTCTTACTAGAGTACATTTGATAACCCGCCTACACACTAATAATGATGTAATCTTGACCCCAGAAGGATTACCAGAATATGTCAGAATGGATAACTCATTAGTTCAGATGGAGGGATTAGCCTGTACTACTTATGTCATGAATTATTCTGATAAAAGACTCCATTTGTTAGCGGGTACAGAATTTTGTACAGGAATAGAAGTTACACACAAAATGATTCCGTTAGAGGAGGAAGCATTCTTTACCATAGGAAACATTGATGCAGGAATAGATAGGGAGATAGATAACACCGATTTTCCTGAGTACCGTAAAAGGTTAATAGAAACCTTAAATAAATATAGGCAGGGCATAGCAATTACAGGTGATAGGTTAGGTAGGACTGAGGTGTTAAGACATAAGATAATCCTAGATGATGGAGCCAAACCCTTTTTCATACCTAATTATAAATTACCTATCAGCCAACGTCCAATAGTAGATAAAATGATAGAAGAAATGAAAGAAGAAGGAGTGGTCATACCCTCTAAATCACCTTATAATTCTCCCATGTTGTTGATTCCAAAGAAAGATGGAAGTTACAGATTAGTGATTGATTATCGCAAGTTGAATGCGAACACAGTTCCTGATAGGATGCCCATGCCTGTAATAAACGATGTTTTGGCTCAGTTAGGAGGAGCAAAGATCTTCTCATCCTTAGATCTACTAAGTGGATATTGGCAAGTACCTTTAGACGAAGAATCAAAGCCATTAACTGCCTTCAGCACACATAAAGAACACTTAGAATTTCAGGTAATGCCATTTGGGTTAACATCAGCTCCATTGACTTTTGTAAGGTTAATGTTACAGATCTTAGGAGACATAGAGAATGTGTCAGTCTATTTAGATGATGTCATTATGTTTAGCAAAGATATAGAGAGCCATTTCGGAACCATAGAAATCGTTTTAGAACGACTAAGACTGGCAGGATTAAAGATAAAGGTTAAGAAATGTCAATTCTTGAGGAAATCATTAGAATATTTAGGACATGTGATCAGTGCTGATGGATTACGCATGCAAGAAGGAAAAATAAAGGCGATTGTGGAATATCCTGCTCCACAAAATTTGAAAGGTGTAAGAAGATTTTTAGGGATGATAGGATACTATAGACCATTTGTCAAAAATTTTGCTACTATAGCTAAACCATTGACAGAATTAACTAAGAAGGATGTAGAGTTTGAATGGAAAGCAGAGCAAGAGGAGGCTTTTCAAAAGTTGAAGGAGACATTAATCCAAGATCCTATCTTAGTGTATCCAGACTTTAGCAAGCAATTTTACTTAGCATGTGATGCTTCGAATACAGGAATAGGAGCGGTTTTGTTACAGAAGGCAAAAACCCGAATGAGGGTAGTATATTATGCAAGTAGAGTCCTGAATGCGGCCGAACGAAATTACAATACCACAGAAAAGGAATGTTTAGCCATTTATTGGGCACTGAGAAAGTTTCGGCACATTTTGTTAGGACACAAAGTAAATGTACTTACTGACCATAAACCCATCTGTGACCTATTTAAGAAAAGAGCTTTCACTAATAACTTAAAGTTTAATCGATGGTTTATTAGTGTGCTAGAGTTTGCTCCAGAATTTAGATACATTCCAGGTAAGTTTAATACTTTAGCAGATGGATTATCTAGAGCACAAGAGGATACTGAAAGAATTATCACAACTAACACTTTTTGTTTCAGCTGTCAGGTCGTAGACTTAGATTTGGAGAGAGTTAAAATAGAACAAGAGAAACAAGAAGGTATCAGGAAAATAATAGGAGATTTGCTACAAAATGAAACCTCTAGGTCAGATTTTGAATTAATAAATGGGATATTATATAAGAAGGCTAAGGATAGGAGTGCTTGCTCTAGACTATATGTGCCTGACACCCTGACTAAAGAAGTATTAACTCTAACACATACCCACAAGTTGGCAGGACATCCAGGAATCAAAAAGACTCTGAGAACAATAAATAGAAATTATTTTTGGCCTAAGTGCAGCGAAGAAGCAAAGCAATTTGTAAATGAATGTCAAACTTGTAATAGGCATAAAGGTCATGTAAATGTCAGAGCTCCTTTAGAAAAATATCCTAGTAATTTAAACCCTTTTGAGGTAGTTCAGATGGATCATATAGGACCCTTTCCAAAAACTTTGAGAGGAAATAAATATATACTGGTATTCATTGATTATTTGACTCGGTATTTAGAAATTGTCCCAGTCAGAGATAGAACTGCAGTTTCTGTTGCAGAAGCTTTAAAGACCCGAATACTCACAAGACATTCGTGTCCGGAGGTACTTTTGTCGGACAATGCACCCGAATTCACCAGTGAGGTAATGAAAAAGCTTTGTGAATTTTTTGAGATAAAGAAATGCGAGATAACCCCTTATAAGCCGAGTTCAAATGGGACAGTGGAAAGGGCCAATAAGAAGATACTGGATGTACTGCGAACTATCATTAGTCCAACTACAGAAGATTGGGACCTAGCGTTAGAGGACGTTCAGTTTACTTTGAATAACACAGTAAATGAGACAGTAGGAGAAACCCCACACTTTTTGCTTTATGGTTATCAGAAAAGACTGCCAAACTCATTGTTAGATGACGCAAAACCTCCTAGGCACACATATGATTACCAGGACTATATAGCTTGGAAACTGCAAAGAACCTTTCAAATAATAAGACAAACCAGACAATCTTTAGAAAAGGGCCAACAGGTAAATAAGAAATACTATGACACAACTAGTTCCATGACTGACCTGAAGATAGGCTCACAAGTATATATAAAGGTACATGTAAAGGAAGGACCAAATGAAAAGGTATCTCCCAAATTTGAAGGTCCTTATAGAGTGTTAGAAAGGGAAAGGAATAATAAATTTAAGCTGATACATGAACAGAATTTAGATGTAAGGTATGCCCATTGGAATCATATGAAGGTTGTAAAAACTAATCCATGGTCCTCTCAACTTCTACAGGAAGTGGTGGAAAAACTTCCTTCTGATCCTACCCCTGGTGGTCGGTATCACTTGCGAAATAGACATTAAAAGTGGGGCCTTGATACAAAATCATGGAAAAGGTGAACTGTTAACAGATTTTGCTGTAGTAAAAATTAATGTCAATTCAATATTAGAAAGGGAAGAACATTTGAACCAGTTAGATAAAGAACTACGGAAGTGCATACTAACCCATAGTGATTCTGCCTTTGTAGAAGTATTAAGAAATTTACAGGGTAAAATTGAAGACATTGTCAGGCCTCAAAGAAACAAGAGATCTTTGTTACCTTTTGTAGGAAGTGCATTTAGTGCTTTGTTTGGAGTGGCTACAGAAAACGATGTAAAAGGTTTGACTGATCGTGTAGAACTAATCGAGAAATGGGCTAATCAGAAGGGTAATCTTATAAGTACTCTAATAGAAAATAATAATAAGAATGTAGAGAACATAAAAAAGATGGTGGAATTTATTAATCAAGTTAACGTGAATGTTTCTGATAAAATAGGTGACATAGAACAAGTGTTTAAGTTGGTTCATGAAGTAGAAATCGAGATTGGTGATCACAAGGAATCTGTGAACGGACTAATAAATGCACAAAAGGGAATACTCAGCCCTGCTATCATTTCTCCAAAAACTTTGAAAGGAATTATCGATTGGTGTATGGTAAATAGCCATTCCAAACCTTTGCTAGAAGATATATTTTGGTATTACACAGTGTCAACTGTGAAAGTAACAAAAGGGTATTTGTTGGTATTGATCCCCTTCAAGGGTATGAATTTGTTTGACCTATATACAATACATCCTTTCCCAGTTAAGATAGGAAATGCAACAATAATTTGGAACCATCCGAAGGTTCGTCTAGCATTGGATAAGAACAAGTTGTTGATGATTATTTTAGAAGAAGGTGATTTAGAACAGTGTGTGTTGATAAGTGAAAGTCAATCCATGTGCGATTTTGTGCAAATTAAGCAACCTATGAGCAATTTTCCGTGTATCCAAGGTATTTTCTTTGAGAATTATGAGTTGATGAGAGAGTGTAAATTTGAAACCTTTGCTTTGCCATACAGGGCATTACATTTAGGTAATGAGATTTTTGTTTATGTACAAAGTACTAAAAATGCAGAAGTTACTTGTGATGGGAAGACTCAAACATTTCAGTTAGGAAACTTG
>NW_027171319.1:10000-17500 GCF_036898095.1 Palaemon carinicauda
GTCTCCTCACTCCAGTGGTATTTTTGTATAGTCTTGTTGACTAATCCTCCCTGTTTCTCCCCTCCATATTTTGGCTCTGCTGAGTTGACTTGAGACTGGGTTTCCAAGCTACAGGCAGTTGGTATCTGCACCCTGAATTGTGAGCCTGTTACCTCATGGATTTACAGCAAGTCTCTGAACAAACATATATCTTCAGATCAACTGGCTGTTCCTTCACATCTTCGCCCTTTTATTATTGCCTCTGGTGCAGTACTTGCCAGAGGGGCCTCGCTTGGCGACGGTAAGGCGTGTCATTCATTTCTTATAAATTATTGGGATCCGGCGTCCATGATTATGAATGACTAGGATTACGGCTGTGCTGCAGTGTCAGATTAATTTTCTGTTGGAGCTCAATAGTGGTATTGAGAGTTGCTGTCCTCTGCCCTTATTGAAGTACTTATGGGAGGAGACCTTCATCATCTCATCATCCGTTAGCATGTAAAATTTAGGTTATTCTTTCTTTTCGTTGTTTTCTATTCCTCTCTGGGCCCCCTTTCCTCCTTCAGAGGTTGAATGTGTTGACTGGTAATTTGGGTATATGTTTCGTAAGTGGTATTTTTGATTTAATGTTAATGATGAGGCCTAGCTATTATTTTCTATATTTTATTGAATTGTAATATATATTGGTTTTTATTTCATTGTTTTGTTATCCCCCTTGAGTTATTCTTGTGCTGCATTTACCTGGGCTTGCTTCCACCTTTGTGGCTTGCTGCCTTTTGAACACCTAAATATTGATTATTTATGGTCCTGTAGACCTAGTGTGTGTTGTGGTCCAACGAGACCATTACAATTGGCGACCTTGCCAGGATTCATTGTATCCTGTGGTGTTCTTGTTGCAGTGCAAGCGTAATTCTTGGGGTGTTGTTATTGTTAGGTGGCATGGTTACACCTCCTCAGTGTTTGGTTGGCTGGCGCTATTGCAAGTGAAATAATTTTGTTATATGTAAAGTGTTGTAATTACTGGCAATCAAAATGGATGACATGAATATCGTAGAGTTGCTTGAAGGAGAGGGATGGCAGGATAGGTTGGCCGAATTAAGCAAAGAGGAGTTAGAAAGTGTGGCAGATTTTTTTGAAGTGGAAAGAACGGTAACAATGAAGAAGGGTATACTATTGCTAAAGGTTTATGAGTGCGTTAAGGAGACTAAGACAGGAGCCAAACCCAAGGTTAGGCAAGAAGAGGGATTGTCAGTAGAAATTTTGGATAGACAGATTAGTCTAAAACAAATGGAAATACAGCAGCAAAAAATGGTGTTTGAAGAGAGAGAGAGGGAAAGGAAGCATGAGTTAGCTAAGTTGGCTTTGCAAACGCCAGGGTCACCAGGGTCTCCTTCTCGTGTTGAGGCTTCCTCCTCCTTCTCAAATTTAGCTCAGGCTTTGAAGTTTGTCCCGAACTTCCAGGAAGATAATGTTGCTGAGTTCTTTATGTCATTCGAAAGAATTGCTAACAGGTTAGAATGGCCTATTGGATTATGGACTACCCTTATCCAGAGTAAATTGATTGGGAAAGCCCAAAAGGTATATGTAGCTTTGGAAGAAGATCTCTCCTCGGATTATGAGAGTGTAAAGGCGATAGTGTTGAAGGCATATGAGCTCGTGCCGGAGGCCTATCGGCAAAGGTTCCGTAATTTGAGTAAAAATGAAAATCAGACTTTCGTAGAATTTGCAAGGAGTAAAGAGCAATATGCTACTGATTGGTTAAAATCTAAAGATGTGGACAATTTTGATAAGCTAAAGCAGTTGCTGTTGGTTGAAGAGTTTAAAAGGTGTACTCCTGACCGTTTGAAGGTTCATTTGGAGGAGTTGAAATTAGATTCCCTTCAGGAGGTTGCTGTGGCGTCAGATGAGTATTTTTTGTCTCATAAAGATACTATGAAAGAAACTGTATTTAAGGAAAAACCACGTTGGGGTTGTTCTGGGAGATCTGGTAATTTTAATAACCAAAAGAATGTTTCTCAGAATGTTCAGTTAAATAAGGGTTCTCAGAATGTTCAATCAAATGAGGTTTCTCCGAATGGCCAATCAAAGGTGAATTACTCGCAAAATAACAGACTTGGTGAGTCGGGTGTTTATGATCCACAAAAGCTGAGGAATTTGACGTGTTTTTTCTGTAACAAGAGGGGTCATACCAAAAGAATGTGTTATGCTTGGAAAAAGGTTTGTAACAGTAAAGGTAATCCGGTGATGGCCGTTGAGAAAAGTGCTAGTCAGGGTGGGGCTCTGCCCTCTCCGACTCAATGACTAAGAAAGTCAGTGACTGCTAGTTCCTTCGGTGATTTTCTGGCCGTGGGTGAAGTCTCGCTGGATGGTGAAGGCCAAGGGAGAAAAGTTAATATTTTACGTGATACCGGAGCCGCGCAATCATTAATTCTTAGAGATTCGGTCCCGAATGATTTTGTGTATGAGAATCGGGAGTTTGTTATTTTGAGTGGTTTTCCGGACACGGTAAAATCTTATCCAATTGGTCTATTTCATCTTAGTTGTCCTTATTTTTCGGGGAATGTCCGTTTGGCTATTGTTGATAAATTTCCGATTAAAAAGGTGGATGTGGTTCTCGGAAATGAGATTGTGTATGAAAATAAAAATGTGCCAATTGTGATTAATCCGGATGTGGAAGTAGGGGTAGTCACTCGTGCTAAGGCAAAGGCTGTTGACGCTGCAGAGTCAACAGTCGACGTTGATTTGAGTAGTTTAGGACGTAGTGATGTATCTGTAGACAGTAGTAGTAGTGTTAGATTAAAACCCAATTGGACTTTTAAAGAACTTGTTTCGGCTCAGAAAAAGGAGTTTGGTAGTCTCCCTATTGAGTCTGGTGAGATAACGAACGTGACAGTTCCTATTTTTAAGGTAATTAATAGCATATTATACAGAATAAGTAGACCAATGCATGCCTCGGGGGAGGATTACGAAATTATACGACAGATTGTGGTTCCTGAATGTTACCGTCATGAGTTGATGTCATTAGCTCACGAGAATGTGATGGCGGGACATTTTGGTATTCACAAAACAGTCAGTAGGTTATTAAATAATTTCTTTTGGCCCAAGCTGAAAGGTGATGTTAAAAAATTTGTTAATAGTTGCGAGGTTTGTCAGAGAGTCGGCAAACCTAACCTACCTATTCCAAAGGCTCCATTAATACCTATCCCAGTTGTGTCTGAACCTTTTCGGGAAGTGTTAATTGATGTTGTTGGTCCCCTCCCAAAGTCAAAGAGTGGAAATGAGTATATTTTCACTATTATGGATCGTATGTCTCGGTACCCCGAGGCAATCCCCTTGCGGTCCATAAGGAGTGAAAAGATTGTAGAGGCATTAATAGGTTTCTTTTCAAAATTTGGTCTCCCGAAGGTAATTCAGTCAGACTGTGGTACTAACTTCACGAGTCGTTATTTTAAGCAGAAAATGACTGAATTGGGCATTAAACTTGTAACTTCCTCGCCTTATCATCCAGAGTCACAGGGTGCTTTGGAACGTTTTCACCAAACTATGAAAAGCATGTTAAAGAAATATTGTATTGGGAATGGGGCTGAATGGGATAAAAACCTTCCATTCCTCTTATTCGCTTTCCGCTCTATTCCTGGTCAATCTCTCGGTCTCTCTCCTTTTAATTTGATTTTTGGACATTCTGTAAGGGGTCCGCTGGATATTGTGAGAGAGGCTTGGGAGGGAGATGCCCCTGATTTGAATTTGATTGATTACCTTAATAATTTGAATGCTAAATTAACCAGGGCTTGGTCTTTTGCAGGTGAGAATTTGTTGAAAAGTCAGAAGAAAATGAAATTTTATTTTGACAGAAAGACTGTGACCCGGGACTTCGACGTAGGACAGAAGGTACTGGTTCTGTTACCTATCCCAGGTAATTCTCTCAAAGCTACTTTCCAGGGACCATGGAAGGTATTGAAGAAGGTAAATAATGTTAACTTCTTGGTGGAAACCCCCGATAGGAGAAGGCCTCATCAATTGGTACATATAAATATGATGAAAGCTTTCCATGAAAGAGAGAAGGTTAGGCCAATTGCGACTCTTTGTGACGGTAGAAATGACTTGGTCGGTTATAATGCTTCTTTTTCAGATGAGCATAATAATAATTCTTTTTCAGAGGACAGGGACTTGAAAGATAGTGAATGGCTGGCAGGTAATGTCGAGGCTTTAGAAAATTTACCTCAGATGTTGGGTCACTTGGGTAAGGATGAGCAACAATCCTTGAGAAATTTGGTTTTAAAATATAAGGACTTGTTTTCTAATGTACCCGGCAAGACCACGATCTTGCAGCATGACGTGGACGTAGGGGACGCCACGCCCGTGAAGCAGGCTCCTTATAGGTTGAACCCAAAAAAGAATGAGATTGTTGCTAGAGAGGTTGAGTATATGCTCAAGCATAATTTAATAGAACCGAGTTGTAGTCCTTGGTCATCTCCGGTTGTGTTGGTGAAGAAATCGGACGGAGACTATCGTCTTTGTTTCGATTATAGTAAGCTTAATGAGGTGACCAAGGCTGATAGTTTTCCATTGCCTCGTGTGGAAGATTGTATTGATCGCATGGGTCGGGCTAAATACATTACAAAATTTGATTTATTAAAGGGATATTGGCAGGTGCCTTTGTCGGAAAGGGCCAGGAGTGTTTCGGCTTTTGTAACCCAACAGGGATTATTTCAGTGTAAGGTAATGCCCTTTGGGATGAAAAACGCTGCTGCCACCTTTCAGAGACTTATGAATTCGTTGGTTAGTGGTCTAGAGGGGTGTGTGGTGTATATCGATGACTTGGTTATTTTTAGCGACGACTGGCAGTTGCACCTGAAGAGAATTGAGGCCTTATTCAAAGTACTTAGGAAAGCAGGCCTGGTTATTAATTTAAGGAAGTCTGATTTTGCAAAAGCAACGGTGGTATATCTTGGACATGAGATAGGAGCAGGTATGGTGGCTCCCAAGGAGGCTAACATTGAGGCCATTCGTAAAGTAGAGGTTCCTAAATGTAGGAAAGATTTGCGAAGGGTATTAGGGATGGCAAGCTATTATCGCAGATTCATTCGCAATTTTTCAGACATTGCGGAACCTCTTACTGCTTTATTGAAGAAAAATGTTAAATTTGTTTGGAGTAAGGAGGCTCAGGATGCATTAGAGAGGATAAAACTGGTCCTCATTAGTCGGCCTTTGTTAACAGCTCCAAATTTTGACGCTCCATTTCAGCTTACCACTGATGCGAGTGATGTGGGGGTTGGTGCTGTATTGAGTCAAGCTGACGAAAATGGTATCGTCCACCCGGTGGCGTATTTTTCTAAAAAGCTCACTTTGCCTCAAAGAAAATATTCCACTATCGAGAAGGAGACTTTGGCCTTGATCTTAGCGTTAACTCATTTTAATGTCTATCTCTCCTCCTCAGGTGGGCCCATTAAAGTTTGTACGGACCATAATCCATTAACGTTCTTGAATCGGTACAAGAATAAGAATCAGAGATTGATGCGCTGGAGTATTTTGGTCCAAGAATTCGATCTAGAGTTTAAGCATATCCCAGGTAAAGAGAATATGGTGGCCGATGCATTATCCCGGCTGGCAGAGTAGGTGCGAATGGGGTAATTATAAGTGTTTTTTCTTCACCTGTTGAGTTCTGTCACTCGTGGTAACTGTTTGAGTATTAATAATTATTTATATATGGTTTCTTTTATTTGGTTGAACAGATTATGTAATGTAACACTCCAATGTTGGACGTAGTATTGACGGTTGATTATGATTTGATATGATAGATGGATGTTGACCAAATGTAAGATTATTATTGTTCGTTGATGCATGCAACTGTTATTTTATGGGTTAATTATATCTGTCTTTAATTGATTGTGGAGGTGGTGAAGTTTATAATGAACTGATTTTTTTTTTTTTTTTTTTTTGAATTATGCTTAAAACTGAGGTTTTGTCAAAAATTATCTGGTTTTGTGTGGTGATTTAGGAATTTATGAATGATCCTATATTGGACTCCTTATGTTTCAGGTGATGGTATTTATTACGTTAGTTGGGTATGTAAATTAGGTTAAGATTTTTTGTGACAAACTGATTTGTTTATACACCCCTTTGTCAGGAGAGTGTGGACTCCAAAGTATTGTTAATAGTGCATAAAAGAAAAGTGCTGTGTTAGTGCTGTAACATTTTATGTGTTCAAGACACTTGGGTGAAAGGTTAATGTGCAGGTGCTATGAGGGTTGTGCTGTGAAAAAGTACAGCTAAGGTGTATGATATTTTCGGGACATTAAATCATGATACCGTCGCGGCTTTGAACAATTCACCAGGGAAGAACCTCCTTTCCCTTCACATACCTTGCCAGTCTGGTGTGAACAGCAAAATGGTGTACTATTTATATTTGACGAAGGATGTGGTGTATATTTAAGGTAGCCTATGAGGCATTAAGAATGTCACCGGTTAGTATAAGTATTTGAAAGTTACCCAGGTAATGAATCCTTTATTTGGACACTATATTTTGTTGGTGATTGGTGTATGACAATTTGGTTTTGTAGCATATATTTTTTTTTTTTTTTTTGTTGCCACTCCCTCTCCTCTTGCAACCTAGGTGATCCCATATGGTGATAATAAATTATTAATACAGGTGGGTCTTATGATTTTAGTCCTAGATGAGGGACTTGGTGCAATTATTTGGTGTATGGTGTTAGTGATACTTTATATTTGTTAACATTTTAATCCATTTGTTTGTTGTTTGCATTATATTTCAAGTGTGTATATTGTATACTTGATTCCCTTAACTTTTAAAGTAAATTTCAGCATTTTTGTCTTTAATTTTGCACTTTTGTCTTGGAAAAAAAAAGTTTTTTTTTTTCTCTGGGTGAGGAGGTGTAAGTAAGCCTTAGGTTTTTTATAATGTATTAGCTTACTTGGGTTAGTTTTTAAGTTCCTCTTTCATTTTTTTTTCGAAGGCTGTAAAGTTCATGGTTAGTTCGCCTTCTTGTTAGTAGGGGTCTCCTCACTCCAGTGGTATTTTTGTATAGTCTTGTTGACTAATCCTCCCTGTTTCTCCCCTCCATATTTTGGCTCTGCTGAGTTGACTTGAGACTGGGTTTCCAAGCTACAGGCAGTTGGTATCTGCACCCTGAATTGTGAGCCTGTTACCTCATGGATTTACAGCAAGTCTCTGAACAAACATATATCTTCAGATCAACTGGCTGTTCCTTCACATCTTCGCCCTTTTATTATTGCCTCTGGTGCAGTACTTGCCAGAGGGGCCTCGCTTGGCGACGGTAAGGCGTGTCATTCATTTCTTATAAATTATTGGGATCCGGCGTCCATGATTATGAATGACTAGGATTACGGCTGTGCTGCAGTGTCAGATTAATTTTCTGTTGGAGCTCAATAGTGGTATTGAGAGTTGCTGTCCTCTGCCCTTATTGAAGTACTTATGGGAGGAGACCTTCATCATCTCATCATCCGTTAGCATGTAAAATTTAGGTTATTCTTTCTTTTCGT
>NW_027171320.1:0-15000 GCF_036898095.1 Palaemon carinicauda
ACACAATTCTAAGGAACCAAGGCTCATCCAACCTCCAGCAGGACACACCCAGCAGCCTCACAATGTTGGCTAACAGTGTTTGCTTTGCTGGCAACACCAAGTGCAGCACACCAAAGTAATAGCAGATTGCACACACATTATTGCTGCACTACGCACACATTGTCAACAGTGTAACATGGGACAGCGTATATGCCATAACCAAAAAGAACATGACATTGGCTCTCATAAGCAAAAATCATGAACTTTCTATTGGATACAAGCAATACCTGCCAAACTATCACACTGAGATCATCCTTCCTGTCAATCAACTATATACAGGCGAGTTTAATGCAGCACTGAATTGAGTATTACATGGCAGGGAACATTTGGGCTTGGGAATATAAAGAATGCAACAATGAAGGGTTAATGGGGGTGCGCTTCATTGCTGCCCCCATAGTAGCAGCACCCGTGTCCCCTGGAAAAGCTTGATCAAAACTTCGCTTCTGTGTGGCAGGTAACCTAGCTACTGCCATGGCAGGACCAAAAGGCATTGGGAGAAGAGGTTGTGCCAACTGGGATTTCTGCAGGGCTGTATGCGCCCCTTGCATATCTCTGCTTTGGGCTGTAGATACGGGTACTAAGGTTACTTGAGGATGCAGAGTACCAGGAAGGGTGGTGCGAGCATTAGAAAAGAAAAGAAGAGGGCTAGAGGCAGAGCTCATCTGCGAGACAACTGGCATTTCCCCATACTGTCCAAAAGGAGGAGGTACAGACATTACTGATTTCATGGGATTCAAGAGAGTTTGAGTAGCTTGAGAGGAATGGGGAACTTCTAAGGGATTCTGAGGACCAAGAGTTGGTCTTTGAGGAGGAGGGCCCATAGGTGGAGGAAGTAGCAATTGGGCTTCAGGTTGTTTGAGAGGACTTGGGGGCATACCAGGGATTACAGAGCCATGAGGTGGTGGTGGTAAAGCTGGTGGAGCTGCACCATGGAATAGGGGTCCTGGGGGCCGAGGGGCAACGTTAGGGGGTAGACCAGGGGGATGAAGTGCCCCACCAGGTAGATTTGTGGTGGTATTGTCCCACACCAACATACCAGGGGACACGATGGGCCGCTGGGCGGTAGGCCACCAGTCAGCACCATATTCATATCTTCGCCAGAGCACTGAAAAACTTCTATATAACGTTGTTTCTTTCCAAAAATCATGTAACGGTGATGTCTTTGCTGTGAAGCCATGAATGCAGAATGTTCACCATCCATTTGAATGAAAGCCTCGCCACTTGGTTGGCCCTGGAAAGTAAATATATTGCGTAAACAATTCTGAATGATCAATTTCCAAAGATGCCCAAAATCTTCAAATTAACTTTAATTAAGGAAGCTGATGCAATCAATAATCTTTCCTATTACAACATTTAACAACTACATGTAAGAAGTGTAAAGAATCTTTGGTATAATAAAAAAGATAATTCAAGCTGTACAAATGATGAATAAAAAATTAATAATTTTTCCATCACATTTTTTTTTACAAATCAAAATCACGTTAAATTTCCACATTAAAAGTGATAACTTCCAAGCAAATAGGTATGCAAAATAACAGCCAAGGATGTTTTTACAAGGTTCCAAAACTCATTTACAGATTTTTGCCAAGGATATCACTACAAGATTTCCGCATTAAGGTAAAATAAAACTTACATGAGCATTGTAGACCATGTGAACACCTTGATACACAATACTCTTAGCGTGCTCCCCAAGAAACTCTAGGATGTGCTCCACCTGAGCTTCAAATGGAAGACCTCTTAAGCGAATGCAGTCTTTCCTTGTGCCCGATGTGATTATCTGCTGAGGCAGGAGGGGTACTTGCGGGAGTTGTGCAATCAGAGGTTGTTGCTGTTCATAAGTACGAGGGTCCATGGAGCGATTGAGAACCTAGAATAATAGGAAAGTTTAAAAATACGAGACTCATTGAAATCATCTAATGCCTATTCATGCAAATACTCTATTGGCTTTCCTTTTTTTTAAACTTTTAAATTAAAAGTGTTAATTTAAGTCTTTCCCAGGTTACAATTTTTTTTTCAAAGAAAACTTCTTAATCACAGTTCATCTTGAAAATAATAAATTTATTTTGCGACACTAATATCCTGCCGGAATCATTTTGAATTTAACCTTTTCTTGTAACTTCTTGATCCTCTCACTTTCTTTGACTCGCTAATATAACGATGCATGCACAAGCACAATGTACTTTGCCAGCATACATACAACTCCTTTTTCGGCATCATCAAACGCCCGAGTTATCTTAAACTCTCCTAATAGAAGAAAGCCAAATCATATCTTGTTCAGAGTTATAAGATCAGGAAAAAGGTTTTAAAAAATAATTTAATTTCTTCAACAACTAGGCTACATATAGATGAATTCATAATTGATCATGTTTCACAATTTTTAAAAAATTCAAATCTATAATAATGTATAACTTCATGGGAAGTTAACGTAATGAAATTTTGCCCTTCTTACAATCTTCAATGCTGTACAGAATTCCCTTGATTGTGGTGAGGGAAGTTTGTACGATTGGCCTTGATTTTAGTGCTGCCTTTGACCGTGTTAATCATGAGGCCCTTGTTTTCAAATTCGAACAGTTGGGAGTGTGTGGGTCGTTTCTTAGTGTCATGACTGAATTTCTAAGTAATAGATTGCAAAGAGTTGTTGTTGATGGGCATCATAGTGAGTATAAGAATGTGATATCTGGTATTCCACAGGGTAGTGTTCTTGGCCCATTACTTTTCATACTATATACACATGACATGTGATTTAGCCTAGAAAACAAGCTTGTTGCATATGCAGATGATGCTACACTCTTTGCATCAATTCCATCCTCCTGAATGTAGATCTAGGGTTGCTGAATCCCTGTAATACAGATTAGCTAAAATTAGTGCATGGTGCAAATTATGGGGCATGAAGTTGAATCCTAACAAAACTCAAAGTATGATGTAAGTAGATCAAGGACAGTAGCCCAATCAACAATCCTTAACTCATTGATAAAGTTTCATTAAATATGTATGACTCTTCAAAATTTTAGGTGTGATTCTCGACTGAAATTTACTTTTGGAGAAACATATAAGGTCTGTGTCTTCTTCAATTGCACAAAAAATAGGCTTATTGAGAAAGTCTTTCAAGATTTTCGGTGATCAATCTATTCTGAAGAAGTGTTTTAATTCTTTCATTCTACCTTGTTTTGAGTATTGTTCTCCTGTCTGGTGTTCAGCTGCTGATTCTCATCGTAATTTGTTGGACAGAAACTTACGGTCTATTAAATTCTCATTCCTGATCTAGATATTAATCTCTAGCACCGTTGTTCAATTAGTTCATTATGCATGTTGCATAAGATTTTTCATAACTCTGACCATCCTTTACATTCAGATCTCCCTGGACAGTTCCAGCTTGTTCGTAATACTAGGCAGGCAGTTAATTCTAATTGCCAGGCCTTCTCCATCACGAGGCTCAATACTACGCAGTACTCTAGAAGTTTTATTCCAACTGTTACCAAGTTGTGGAATGATCTTCCTAATCGGGTGGTTGAATCAGTAGAACTTCAAAAGTTCAAAATTGGAGCAAATGCTTTTTTGTTGACCAGGCGGACATGAGTCTTTTTATAGTTTATTTATGACATATTTGTTTTTGATGTTGTTAATAGTTTATATATGACATGTCTGTTTTGATGTTGTTACTTATTTTAGAATGATTTAATGTTAATTTGTTCTCTTCATCTATTTATTTCCTTATTTGCTTTCCTCACTGGGCTATTTTTCCCTGTTGGAGCTCCTGGGCTTATAGCATCTTGCTTTTCCAATTAGGGTTGTAGCTTGGATAGTAATAATAATAATAATTAGGGAGATAGGGCTCGGTGGCGTTCTTCTGGAAACCGCGCACCCACTTGCGCAGTTTCTCTCGAGCATTGTCCTTGGCCTCCGCGGACGGAGGGTTGTCAAATGCCTCATCAAGGAGGCCTTTGCAGGTTGAGCAGGACTGCGGATCCCAATACTTAAGGTTGCCCTTTTTCGCTGCACAGGGGGCGTGGGTCCGGCACGCTTTATGCCCGTAGAATGTCTGGGCGGCAAACTCCGCAGAAGGAGCTCTCACACTTCAGGTTCTCCTTCTGTAAAAGAAAGAGATCATGAGTACATGGAAGACATAGTTATGGCTTACATTACTCTTAAGATTAAGATTCACTAATCTGTAGAATTGGTTTTTTATGTGAGCTCAGGCTAGAAGGGAAGTAGGAAGACACATACTTGTGAGTCCCGTCCAGCCAGTTACCGTGACCTTTTCTGCAGACAATTCCTTAGGACCTGAGGTTCTAGGGGAGGGAATGGTATCCCTATAGGGGAGCCAAACTTAGGCTTCCTTATAAAGGAATTGTCTACAGAGTGGAGAGGGTCTGAAATCGTTCAGGACCTAGAGAAAAGAAGGGGGAAAATAGGATAAAACCCCCTTATATTTGGGTAGATCCCGACAAGAGACTGCACTGAGAAGCACAGAGTATGCTGGAAATATTGTACTGTACAACCGTACACCCAGCCACTGTTTTTAAGGTATAAAATACAAAGAAAGAGCAGTCTGGCTATTCGGCTGTATTAGGTCGACTGCCGGCACGGGGCCGGCATCCGGGTGGAGGGGTGCTTGTCCATGGAAGCCGCAGGAGCGTCGCCGGCAAGCCGTAGGCCGGTCCGGCGGGGTGAATCCATCTAAGGCTACACACTGAGCAGCAGAGAGGTAGGAGACACCTACAAGGGCGACCGCCGGCACGGCGGCGGGTCCCCCGGCAGGGCGGTGGCCTCCGGCAGCCGGCAGGCCGTCGTCTCTGGTGAACCTAGCTGGGTACATAAGATGGAGGGTTGTCTGAGATGTCGGCAGCAAGGGGCGGCGGCCCCTGGCAGGCTGTCGCCTTAGGTAATCCTCAGATAGGAACATCCTATGAAGTAGGAAGGTCACATGGGGTGCCGGCAGGCGGAGGCGGCAGTGGACCGGCACCATGATAGAAGAGAGAAAGATAAGGAGGGAGTGGGGAAGGGTAATGTCCGATAGCCGACCGGCTTCCCTCCGGAAGGAATGCTTTCATGATAGGAGGGAATATGCCTATCATCCGGCGGCAGGGGGCCGGCAGACGGCTGGATGCCTATGGTAATCCAAGGGAGGATCAGAGGACACTCAAAAGGGGAGAGGGTGATCTTCCGCCGGCAGGCCGGCCGCCGACACTACCCTATAGTTCGACTATGAGGGGGAAGTGTAGCAGAGCGGCCAGCCAAGCAGAAGAGCACAGCTTGGCTCTCCCCAAGGGAGGAATTGTAGGACAGCGGACAGGGGTGTGAAGGCAAGCCAACACAAAGGGATAGAGTTGGGGTAGGGGTCTGAGGGAGCAGAAGGGGGTCGCAACCCTAAAGCTCCTAAGGGGTGGGGGGAATCTGTTAGATGCTATACTACCCAGGTAGGAGAGAAACACTCTCCAACCCTAGGGTATTTAGCTCAGAGTAGGCACAGCACTGGTGTACTGTTCTAAACTATAATAAAACAGAATCCCCCAAGGCCTAACCTAAACCAGGAGAGTCTTCTCCTAGATTAGGGAGGGCTGGGAAGACATATCGCTAGGCCATAGGAGGAAGGGACGTGTCCCAACCAAGAGCAGTCTAGGGGGAAGGGCAGGGGCCTTCCATCTTCAGCCTCAGTCGATACCTAAAGGGAAATGCGTTCCCTAAGGGTGGACTGGGATGAACGATAGGTACTCTGGGGTTCTGTCCGAGGTCCCCCCCATATACTATGGTAGGGAAGAGGGAAGAACGATCTAGCCTAACCTACCTGAAAATTATTCCGGGTAAGGGGGCTAGGATATAGTAAAGCTACCCAGAGGGAGGTTACCTGAAGGTAACAGGGGAGATAAGGAAGCATACAAGGGGCCCAACGTTGCGTTAGGGGATGTGACATGGATGGACCAGGCACAGTCCCTTGTATGGTCCCTAGAAGGCGAAAGACATGTGCAACACTGAATCTTGTATATGTTTAAAAAACGGATTTTGAGTGTAGCGAAAAATCTATTTTGGGGTTAGGTAGCCATGTCGTCCTGATGGAAGTTCCTTCAAAGGTAGCTTCCTAGGTATATTTGACTACAGTGATATATCCCAGAGAATTTACCAAAGGTATCCAGAATTCTAACTCCTGGAGCGAATATCCCTTAAAATTTTACGAAGGGATATTGCGTAATATCAGAGGACGTATTCTTGACACGTCTCATGGCTATCTACACCCCCAGTAGAGCTTTCACTACAAGGGGGAAAGAGAGGCAAGAATAAGGTGAGTCGTTCCAGAGACATCGCTCTCGACGAGTCACTACTGCTCTGCAAATAGTGCGCCTGTCCGCCACCGCGAGGCGCCACCGTCATTCTTTGTAGCTTTGTAAGTGTTGTAGGTACAGTACTATAGGGAGGGATTCATTATCCTTTTGTCCCAAAAGAGGGTGAGTCCATCAGGACAACATGGCTACCTCACCCAAAAATAGATTTTTCGCTACACTCAAAATCCGTTTTTTGGGCTCAGGCCATGTCGTCGTGATGGAAGTGTACCAGAGCATTAATGTATCTGTGGATTTCCAATAGTGCCGTTCATCTCGAGCTAAATCTTTCCTCTTCGGTCTTTAGACCTAGAGACACTTGATGTTACCGTTATACATCGATCAGCTGATCATAAAATATGTCAGTGCTTCCTGCCCCCTACAGGGAAGAGTCTGGGTAGACTCGAGGAAAAAACCTGAGGATTGTGAGTTCAGGGAACAATCTAGCAAACAGTTTGTATATTAGTGTCAACATATACGTAAAGCATAGTCTGTACTAGGATGGAATTGGCTTGGGCAGATTACTGTAGCTCCCGGGTCTGTCGTGAAGAGACGGACAGGTTTATATATGTGTAGGAACACTTTAAGCAGTAAAATGAACAGTCTAGTACAACAAGATCTTACCTGTTTGCCTGGAACACCATGAATCTTAGTTCTGGTATTGACTTATATATCAAAAGAGTCAAGGATGCTCTGACTTATACATTTAAATAAATATTTAAATAAATATTTGGGGTGAAAGAGACGCAAATATTCGTTCTATTGTTTATTACAAAATAGAAATCATGGTTGTAAACAATTACAATGTATGTTGAATAATTCTACATACAAGCATAAACAGTAATAACAGGATAAAAAGGGTTTGCCTTAAAAGGAAAACATTAGCCACTCGGGAAATATGCAGTTTCGCTATACAATCTGTTGTTACTAAAAACACTGTGCATATAAGAATGCCTGGCACTTGTGTCCGTTTATTATGCTTAATGTCACCTGTGTAGGGAGAACAGTCTATAGTGTTATCACTTAAATACAAAACTCAACACGATATGTCTTACGAGTCTATCGTGTACACCCTTCACTATAAGTCCCTAATAGTGCACTGTTCTTCGCAGTAATCAAGCAGCGGGTTTAATCACACTGCCCGCCGCCACCACATGAAACTTAATTTCTTGTAATTGCTTCGCGTAGTGCTTGAAGAAGACCCTCGAGGACTTCCATCCAGTATAAGCACGAAGACTTTCAAACGACATCGTTTGGAAGAAATTCAGAGACGAGGCAACCTTCCTCGGATCATGACCTGTGGGTGTACTGTCTAGATCCGCTCTGCGAATAAAATAGGTGATCTTCGCCCTAGTTGTTTCAAGGATAATGTTGAACCGGAAGTCTCTCCCCTGGAAAGCTGACCTCCCTTAAAGTCTGAAGTTCTACGAAGATAGACCTTTAGGCATTCCACGGGGCAGAGGGATGCTTCTTCCTTCAGAGGGCAGATTCTCCAGGGACCCCACCTTTTAGTGGGCAGCTCGTTCTTGGCGAGAAACGTCGGGTCCGGAAAGAGGTTCAGATCTCCATTGTCTGTGAACTGAATGTGGCCATCATCCCTCGAGAGGGCCACTATTACGCTAACTCTGGCTCCCGAGGCTAGTGCAAATAAGAATATCACCTTCTGAGTCAAGTCTTTCAGCGAGTAATCCTCATTATTCAGGGTTGATGCTAAATGAAGAACTTTGTCCAAAGACCATGAAATGGGCTTAGGAGGAGCTGTGGGCCGAAGTTTAGCGCAGGCTTTAGGGATCTTGTTGAAGATTTTGTTGGAAAAGTCTACCTGGAAGGCATAAAGTATTGGTCTGGCCAGGGCGGATTTACATGTAGTAATCGTATTGGCTGCTAAACCTTGCTCATGAAGATGGATGAAGAAGGACAAACAGAAGTCCATAGAAATCTCCTTAGGTTTCTTCGCCTTGACAAAGGCCACCCATTTTTTCCAGGAAGACTCATATTGTCTTCTTGTTGACTTTGACTTGTATTCTTCTAGGAAGTTAATACTGTCCCTAGAAATCCCAAACCGTTTCTTGACCGCTAAGGCGAGAAAATCATGAGATGAAGGTTCTGGGTTTTCACTGATGAAGCTGAGACAGTCAATTTCTGCACTTGCTGAGTCAGAACTGGGTCCGGCAACGGGATCAGTTTCAGGCGTAGTTCCGTTACCAGGGGGAACCAAACGCTGTTGGGCCACTTGTGGGCCACTATTGCTGCCATCCCCCGAAAGGATCTCAGCTTGTTGAGGACTTTCAGCAGAAGGTCGGTTGGAGGGAATAGGTAGATCTTGGACCATCTGTTCCAGTCTATGGACATTGCATCCATTGCTTCCGCTAGAGGATCCTCGTACGGGGCTACATACCGGGGTAGCTTCTTGTTGTCGCTCGTTGCGAAGAGGTCTATCTGCAGTCCTGGGACTTTGCGTAAGATGAAGGAGAACGATCTTGCGTCTAGGGACCATTCTGACTATCGGTTTGGTTCTGGATAGAGCGTCCGCTGTCATATTGCGGAACCCTTGAAGGTGGACTGCTGACAAGTGCCATCTCTTCTTCTCCGCTAAGCAGAGGATGGCTAGTATCACTTGATTTATGTGAGGCGATTTCGAGCCCTGTCGATTTAGGCATCTCATTATGACTTCGCTGTCTAGAACCAGACGGATGTGGACTGAGCAGCGGAGTTTCAGTTTCTTTAGGGAAAGAAAAACTGCCATGGCTTCCAGGAAGTTTATGTGGAAGGTTTTGAAGAGGAGAGACCAGGTTCCTTGGACTTTCCGATGGTGAGAGTGACCTCCCCACCCGTCTTTCGAGGCATCCGTGTGAACGGTGACTGACGGTGGAGGTGGTTGTAAGGGAACCTTGTTCTTTAGGTTCTTGGCCTCCGACCATGGCTTAAGTAGGGATCGCAGACGATTTGGTGTCGGTCTTTTTAGATCTCTTCGAGCGTTTGATGCGTATTTTCTCCAGACTCCTGATGCATCTTTTAATTGTGCTCTCAATACTGGATCTGTCACTGAGGCGAACTGGAGAGACCCCAACACTCTCTCCTGTTGCCTTCTTGATATCCTTGCAGATCGAAGAAGGCTTCTGACAGATCCCGCTATCTCTTTCCGTTTCTGTGATGGAATGGAAAGGCAATGTGACTGCAAGTTCCAGTGGACGCCCAGCCACTGAAACATCTGAGCTGGAGACAGTCGGGATTTTTCACGATTGATCTTGAATCCCAAGTGTTCCAGGAACTGGATCACTTCCATGGAGGCTTGCCTGCATTCTTCTTTGGATGCTGCCCACACCAGCCAGTTGTCCAGGTAGGCTACCACCTGGATTCCTTTTAGGCGTAGTTGATGAATGACTGCATTCGCAAGCTTGGTGAATACCCTTGGAGCTATGTTTAGACCGAAGGGCATGACTCTGAAAACGTACTGTCTTCTTTGTAGTTTGAAGCCCAGGTAGGGGGAAACTTGACGGCTGATCGGAACGTGCCAGTAAGCATCCGTCATGTCTATGGAGACTGTGTATGCCCGTTTGGGCAACAGGGTCCTGATGTGTTGAAGCGTCAGCATTTTGAACTTGTAGTTCACTATGAACTTGTTGAGTGGTGACAAGTCCAGAATTACTCTGAGCTTTTCCGAGTCCTTCTTCGGAACACAAAATAGCCTTCCTTAGAATCTGACGGACTTTGTCTTCTGTATAACTCTTTTGTTCAAGAGTTCCTGAACATATTCTTCCAATATGGGGGTTGAGTGTTGGAAGAATTGAGGGAAGGTTGGTAGAGTTGAGCTCCAACTCCACCCTAGTCCGTTCTTGATTAGGCTGTGGGCCCAGGGATCGAAGGTCCAACGATCCCGGAAGTAGAAGAGTCTCCCTCCTACTGGTAGCATCTCACTTTGAGTGCTGGGAGGAGGATTTACCTCCTTGGCCACGTCCACCCCTGTTGCCCCCACCTCTGGAGGGGCGTCTGGAGGAGCCTCGAAAGGATCCTCGAGACTTCGGCCGAAAGGTCGTAGACTGCCTTTCAAACACTGGGGTGAACACTGGTGACTGAGTCGCCAGGGTTTGGGGCACCAGTTGAAAGGTGGTGGGTGGTTGTGCCACCATCTGGGGCACCGTGGCCACGGGAAGCTGCTCTTGTTGCTTAGGCCGAGAGGGCACTCTAGGTCGTTTTGATCTATTCTTCGGCTGGGGACCCTCGTCAGCTGAAGATTTCCTTTTGGCGGACAAGCCCCACTTGGAAAGGAGGTTCCTGTTTTCAGTGGTGGCTTTGTCCACGACCTCTTTGACCACTTCACTGTGGAAGAGGTCTTTTCCCCAGATGTTGGAAGCTATCAGCTTCCTGGGTTCGTGCCTCACCGCAGCCGAGGTGAACACAAACTCTCTGCAAGCCCTTCTGGCTTTAATAAAGTTGTACAGGTCTTTAGTCACCGTCGCCAGATGGGCTTTGGCGAAGACCATGTACATGTCTGGTTTATCTGGGATGCTTGCCACTGTCTCCAGGCCAGTCTGTAGAGACAAGGAAGCGGCTAAGCGTTCTTTTGTCTCCTGCTCTCTACGCAAGAGAAAGTCCAACAGCTTAGGGAGGTCTTCGCCGAACTGTCGTCCGGCAATATCTGCCTCCAGCTTCCCGACTGTGAAGGTGTTGTGGACATCTTCCAGTCTGCATCATCTGATGGGAAGGCCAGGGAGAAGGGTCTACACTCTTCCAGTGTACGGCACAGTTTCCCTGCCTCGACTGCCTTTAAGGCTGCCTTGAGCCCTTTGTCCATAAAGGGAAAGGCACGTTGAGGATCAGCAATGAAGGACGGGTGCTTCTTGCTGAGAGCCGGCACCTTAGAGCTAGTATAGGCCCTCTCCTTTAAGGTGGTGGTAAATAAGGCCTGAGCCTTAGAGAGTTCAAGGACAATCGTTTCCTTGGGCTCTGTTTCCTCTTTGGATGCGGGTTCCGTCCTGAGACGGACGTAGCAATCCGGGTAGGCCCCTTTGCTGGGCCAAAATTCAATTTTCTCTACTGGGACAGTACCCAGTTTATCCGAGAGGAAGATCTTCCCGCCCGACGTGGGCATGTGCTCTGCGTACCTCCAAGGGTTAACGTCAGAGAAGGCAGGGAGATCTTTAACGTTTAGCTTCTTCGGAGCCAAACGTGCCACAACCAGTTGATGTATTTCGGTCCGAAAAGAGGCCTCCTTCTCGGTCGATTTCTGTTGCATGTCTTGCACCATGGACAGCAACGAGTGCTAAGTACTCGTAATCGAATCCAGTTGGGGCGCAGTGGAGGAAGTAGAAGGCACCTGCTCATTCCCTGTGGCCGATGACACCGAAATATTATCGGCTTTCTCAGTTTGTGGTTCAGGTGGAACTTCATCCGCCTGATCCAACTCCTCCACTAGGAGATTGTTCTCAGTCTCCTCTGAGACAACTGACATGTTGTCCTCAAGTTGGATGTTCTCCAAGGCATCCGAAACTTCAGATTCTACCGGAATCTGAACAAGGGGAATCTCAGGTTGAGCCTGGGGAATAACCGCATCCGAAGATGCCCTAGGGAAAAGACTCGCCCGCATCCTTTCGTTAGGAAGGTATGGGCCAGAAGTATTCTTCTGGAAACCCCTGACCCATTTACGCAGCTTCTCCCTTGCTGCGTCCCTTGACTCAGTGGACTTTTGGTCATCAAAAGCCTCTTTTACTAGGTTGTCACAAACGGTACATACCTGCAGGTCCCAATACTTGAAAGCCCCCTTAGTGACAGCGCAGCGAGCATGGACCCTGCACATGTCGTGGCCGCAGAAGCTCTTCCTGCGGACCCTGCAAAAACTATTCCCGCACTCAGGATGCTCCTCCTGTAAAGAAAGAAAAAGTCTATTAGTATTCGGTGAAATTCTCAAATTTCAACATACATAATATGTTATATTAGCTTGGATAGGGTAAGCTATAAATAGGAAAGACACCTACATGTGTTTCCTGTCCAGCCAATTGGTATGACCTCCTCCAATATTGAAAGCAGAATTCTTAAGAATCTTTAGGGGAAGATGATATCCTATGATATAAGTGTATCTTAACACAATCTTCCAGTTTCAATAATGGGGATTAAGGACAATAATGGATCATAACCATTAAAGGGAGAGAGAATCGCTCTCTTATATGTGATGGTCTCACAATAGGCTGCCCATGAAACACCTTGTAGGTTGGAAAAACCTTGGGCTACAGCACTGACTGTTTGGCAACAAGTTGTCAGACTTGTCAGACCTGCCGGGCAGGCCGGCTGCCCATACCGGCCTATTCTGGGCTATTGAAGGCAAGTATTGTCTTCATAACATTGAGTAATAGGCCGCCGCCGGCGGCGGCTCTGCCGGCCGGCAACAGCCCTGCCGGCGGCGACGGCACTGCTGGCTTCCGGCGGCGACGGCACTGCTGGCTTCCGGCGGCGGCGGCACTGCCGGCCGGCAGCAGTATTAAGGGGACCCAAGGCAGTCGGCGGCAGAGGACCAGGAATGGGTGGCCGGCTACCGACTGGCAACTCAGCGGCCGGCAGTCGGTACCCGAATGTCCAATGTCTTTGGCCCAGTATGAAAGTACGAGAGAAAGAAAGGAGGGAGGAAGGCAAGGGTTCAGTCTTGCTGACCTGTATCCAGAAGGAGGGTTCAAGTGGAAGGGGGAATTAAATTTGGGCTTCCACCCAACCATATCCCAGTCATGAGGGATAATGGAAGGCAGTCCAAGGGAGGACCGATGAACACTCTAAAGAATATGAGGATACCCGCCGGCAGCCGGCGGAAGACGGGGAACCTCAGGCCAGTCCTACAAGAACCCTAGGGTCAATGTAGAACGACGGCCAGGAGGGTGTTGGATCATTCAACACGAAAGGGATAGCGGGGAGGGGGTAGGTGTCCTATAGGTAAGGTAATGTCTGAAGGCACTACCCAACCTAAAGGATTCTGGTCTCGTAAAGTAACCTCAGGTAGGGGAAGTCATTTCTCCAGGTTGGGTTAGTCAAGGGAGAGGGTGTCCGTAGGACCCCGACTCACAGGAGAGCAGAATCTCGTACCAGAGGCCCTAGGCAATGAAGAAATCCTTTTTTTGGGCTCAAGCCATGACGTCCTGATGGAAGGTTCCTTCGGTAGCTTCCTCGGGTATATTTAACTACAAGGATATTCCCAGAGAATTAAACCACAGGTTATCACAGAATTCTAACTTCTGGTGCGAGTACCCTAAAGGTTTCCCTCTAGGATATCGTATATCAACAGGGGACGTATGTATTAACACGCCACATAGCTATCTGCACCCCATATAGAGTTAACCCTTCGATATGGAAAGGTGGAGAATAACTTTTGGTACTCGAAACGTAAACAAACGGGCGCCATTGCTAAATGACGTCACGTCCGTCCTCATCCTTCTGCTTGTAGCGCCTTGCTCTAGTCGGATTTCCCCTTGTGCGATTTTCATCGACTTACATCGCCGTTATGTCTTTACCTTCAGCCTCGCCTTCTTCTGGAAAGTTGAGTACCAGGTCCCAGTATTGTTTAAATAAGCTCTATCCGTAAAGTAACTTCTACTTTTCG
Source organism: Palaemon carinicauda (assembly GCF_036898095.1). Lineage (NCBI taxonomy): Eukaryota > Metazoa > Arthropoda > Malacostraca > Decapoda > Palaemonidae > Palaemon > Palaemon carinicauda. Next base: position 13,936 of record NW_027171320.1, read on the forward strand.
TAAAATATTGTGTTCTGTGGCAGAGCTGTGCCGCTCCCGGACGCGCCATTTTATGGCGTCGCTGTTCTTTTGCATGCCTTATTTAGCTAGCCAGAACAGCTTTATCCGGCCTCTTAACTAATTGATATTGTTAGTTATTTAGTCTTCATAGCTAGGAATTACGTATATCGTGTTTTAACGCTTAACTACTCGGTCGTCGTTCGACCCCATACTAGATCGCTAGCTTAGCCCCTAGGCTAGATAGCCTAGCACTTGTGTTCATGCATGATATGTACCAGTGATTCTAGGTTAAGTTATGAAGATTGTGGCATTATTTAACATACTGTTAACTGTGATGTAAGTGTTTTCGCCTTAAGGGACCATATAGGGGATCGGTTTGATTGCGTTCCTTTCCAACCTAACCTAAATGTAGGAACCCCTATATGCTCCCTAAATCCCCTGCCTGCGGGCATTCCCTCTGTGTGGCCATGCTTCCCCTTCTATATAGGGGAATCTTGTCTACAATCAGAGTATTTATCGCTTCTCAGTCTACCCTAAGGGAATGATCCCCCCCTTAGGGTTGCGACCGAGAAATAAGGAACGGCTCTGCCCTTCCACAGTTGCATCTGGTTGGGTTACTCATCCCTTCCTGCAACTTGCGATGTGTCTTTCAGCCTACTTACCCTGGGAATTAACTCTCCTTATCTAGGTTAGGCTTCGGGGGGGCTAGTTCTGTACTTTTATAGTTTGAGACGGTACTCCTGTACCAATCTCATTATGGTTACCTAACCTAGGCTAGGGAGCGTTATCCCTATCCTTGGTGGCCGTTCTTGTACAGAGCCTCCACTATGAAAGACCGCTCTTCTTCTCCCTCCCCACCTATCCCTTTGGTGTAGGCTTGCCTATACACATCTGTCCTTAGTCCTACAGCTCCTCCCCTGGGGTGGAGTGGTAGGGCTAACTTGTTCTCCTGCTGAGCTGGCCGCACTGGTACATATACCCTTCATAGCGTTCTATGGGGGTAGCCACTGGCAGCGGTTCGGCCAGCAGGGGGTTCCCCCTCTTGAGTGCACTCTAACCCTCCCT
>NW_027171321.1:10000-12500 GCF_036898095.1 Palaemon carinicauda
ATGATCCCAATTCACTGCAGCCTTTGAAATATTGCTGAAAGGAGAGGGGTTTTACATTATTTTCCTCAAAATATAATTGCGTCTGAGGGTCACTAATGAAGGAAGTTATGGTATTACCTCCTGCCACCAACTGAGTCCCAAGATCACTAATACAAAGTTGAGGAATCCCGTACTCAAAGCAGTGTAGCTGAAATGCTCTTAAAAATTCTGCAACATTCAAACTCCTGCAAATTTTGAGGTTAACTGCCCTAGACCAAGTACAGGTGATACATAGTAACCAAACCTTACGGGTCTCTTTTCCATCCTTCGTATTGAAGGGTCCTAGATAATCCATAAATATGTTAGAAAAAGGAACCGTAGGAGGATCTGCTCTGAAGTCTCTGTAAAAGTTCTGATTTAACCTTATGTAACGATTATTAAACCTACGACAATGAACACACTGTTTAAGAGCCTTTTTCACAACTGAGAAATGTTTAGGGATGTAATAATGCTTTCTGAGCTCTGTTAATACAGAATAACATCCTGAATGTAATAATTTGAGGTGTGCATCCCAAATGATTAGTTTGGTCAAATGACTGTCTGGGTGCAATAATAAAGGGTAATTTCCACTTAAGCCATAATTCCATTTTTTGAATTTACTCTTAACTCTCAGAAGACCCTGTGAATCTAAAAATACATTAAGTTGCGTTATAATAGGAGGAATGTCTTTTCTGGAATTAAGACCATGCTGTAGGTAAGAATATACCTCAGGATAATGCTTTCTTTGTTCATTGTTTAACAAGTAATTTATAGCCTGGGAAAAGTAATTAGCGACTGGTGAGCAAGCAATTTTCGCTTTCAGCTTCCACTTGTGCACCACTAAGAAAATATTGCGAAAAATCAATACAAGTTTCCTGAAATTGGAATAATTATTAATATCAATAAGATTGTTAGCAACTTCAATAACCTGAGCTGTGGAAGGAGTTGCTTGAACTTCAGTGGGCATCTCAAATGCTGGTATGGTAGTTGACAATTCTGGAACTTCATTTATACTTAAATGTGGTCCTGAAAAAAAGCAAGAATTCTGCAACTGGTTGTTAAGTTCAATACTTTCATCATTGTAGAAATTCTGATCGTAACTTAAGTAATAATTACATTCAGACTCTAGAAGTTGATCAGTGGCCTGTTGCAGTGGTTTCTCCATAAGCATGCCTCTTTCATTTATTACAGAAAATGAACAGTTTACCTCAAAGTTAGTATTAATGTCATCATCGGCAAAAATATCAGCTTTAGAGTTCAGCAAAAAGGAACTACTCTGGATATGAATAGCAGAACTACACTCAAATGGGTTACTAACAGCCGATGTTTGCACTCTCGTATCAGCTAAATTATCAATATTCTTAATCATTAAATCAATGCTACCAGACAGCAAAATACCTGCATGACACTCGGTATACATCGATGAATTTATTCCTCCAAAAACTGTATCTGTACCTGCAATACAATAAGCGAAGTCTGTACCTAAAATGAGCTGAACATTATCAATTTCATGAGAAAATTTATTAAGGAATTGATCAGCTAATTTAACACCTTGTGCCTGAAATTTATCAACTAATCTACCAAGCAGAGGTAATTTCAATGCTACATTAATGTTTGGTACAACCAAGCAATAAATTATAAAGGATTTATCTCCGATCGTAACAGGAACTTCAACAATTTCAGTAAAATACTCTTTGTTACCATTAAACCCATTAACTGTTAGCTTTACTTTAGAGTTAATGATTTTAAGATTATTCTCCTCCGCCAATTTCTTAGTGACAAACGTGCTCTGCGAACCACTGTCCTTCAGTCCTCTGTAAACAGTCCCCCCAACTTTAAATGAAAAAGTGGGTAAAATTGAATCACCATGACAAGTGGGAAGGACGGCAACACCGCTGCTTATTTGAGGAGAAGTTTCCACCTTGGATTTGCAGTTATTAATATTATTAGAGTTATTGCCTGGTGACAGACTCCTATCACACAGGTAAATCATATGCCAGCTGTTACAATTTGAACAGCGTCTCTTGAATTTAAAACGGCACTTACCGGAGACATGATTAAACTGGCCGCATTTTACACATCCATTTTTAGATTTTAAAATATGCACTTTATCTGTAGGAGAAAGAAAATTAGGGCACTTATGAATAAAGTGAAATTTATCACTATTTCCAACCGTAGAACACAAGGAACACTGAGGCGAAGACCTGTCTTTATCATATGTTACTGCTTCCGCAGCCGTGCTGGTAGTACTCTCTTTAGGAAGAGGGAGTGTTAATGTTTTGACACGTGAAGCTTTACATTTCAAACTTTCAACACCTTTCCCGTCACTTTCGTACCTTTCGCAAGCTGCAAAGAAATGTGAAATAATGTCATTTAAGGAAGGATGAGTTTTTTCCTGTAATATTAATAAAATGACGCTGAAAGCGACCATTTAAGCCGTGCCAAGCAGAATATCTGACAAATTCATCCGCTCCAATGTTAA
>NW_027171323.1:5000-17500 GCF_036898095.1 Palaemon carinicauda
ATATATATATATATATAATGGGGAATGGTGACAAAAGATATTTTTGTCTTTATGAAAAAAAAATCGATATTTTTTCCAGTCAAATATTTTCATTCTTCTACAATTACGATTTCCATATATATTATGTTCCACATTTGATTCAAGCTAGCCTTCTACCCAACTCTTTTTCAATTTTGAATCAAATTATTATAGAAAGGATCTATAAAACCTTCTAACTGATATTATCTCCAAGGGAAATTAATGCATATCATATTTGTATTCTAACTTTGAAGGTTTAGGAAAATTAAAGTATTGATTTAAAAGCTCACGACAGAGACGACTGGTGAAATCTAACCTAGGCACTTGACGTCAAAAGGTGTGGGAGGAGCTGAGGATAATGATGATGATGAGGATGATGATGATGATGATGATATAAAGTAACTATTTAATATTATCGAAACAGTATATGGAAAATATCTATATCGTAGTAATGTCTGCAAATACTATATTGTTCTCTTGTTCTATTTCAGAGTGCAAAATATTCATAGCAGTCCGCCAGGTAGCAGACAAGGAAGTAATGCGTTAGGTAGCAGACGGGGTAGTAATTAATCATTGAACGATGATTGTGATAATTTAGGTATGGGTGCAGTGTTGAAATTAATTCTAAAATTTGATGAGGAAGATGTAACGAAATATTTCATGCCTTTTGAAAAGTTAATGAAAAGAGTAAGTTGTCCCAAAAACAAGTGGACTTTAAGTGGTAGGGCACTTTCTGTGTATAGTTGTATGTCTAAGGATGAAAGTGAAGACTATGATATTGTGAAAGAAATTGTTCTTAGTGCATACAGGTTAGTACCAGAGGCGTACCGTAAGAATTTAGAAGTTTGAAAAGAGATGAGAGTAGCACTTATGTAGGATACGGAAAGAAGTTAGAGAGATAACTTTGTGATTGATTAACTTCCGCTGAAGTAGATAGTTTTGATGGTCTCAAGCACTTAGTTTTCTTAGAAAACTTCAAGATAACATCTCCAGACATTAACCTATGTATAGAAGAGAGGCGTGAAAAGTCTTCTACATATGCAACACGGATGGTATATGAGTACAGTCTTACTCAGTTTAAGTGATAGTAGGAAGAAAAATAATCCTTCTTCTAGTAAGATGCAACATAGTAAGAGTAGTTCTAGAATTAGCAATACAAGGAAATATAACTATCATTATTATTGTTATACATGTGGAAAATCATGTCATACTGTCAGGTTTTGTAAGAGAAAAAGGGAAGGTAGTAGTTCAGAGATAATTTGTTATAGATGTAATAAGAAGGGCATATAGCAAGGAATTTTATGGCAGAGGAGAAGAATGTCAAGAATAAGTGTCTCTAGTTGAAAATCTTTCGTCAAGCAGAAATGATATTTTGAAAGAAACTAGGAAATTTTACGGAGATTTTTATTTTCTGAAGATGTAGTTTCTTCTCTTGAAGGAGGGGATTTGAGAGAAGTTGTCTTGCTTAGGGACACCAGAGTAGCCGTTTCCCTTATTAGGAAAGAAAGTGTGCCACCAATGGTAGAAATCAGTATGATAGAAAAAGTTAAGTTAGGTGGGTTTTTGAATACTTGAGTTGTTTGTCCTTTGGCGAAAATGCACTTGAAAAGTCAGGGAGTGTCAGGAGATGTAAAACTAGCAGCTGTAGACTATTTGCCTGTTGACGGCAAATGGCTTGTTTCATAATCATCAAAGAATTAGAAATTCTTGTATTTCAGCAATAAAAAATATATATCTTAGAGGCGAGGCAACTTTGGACATGTCTGTATCTCCGTTAAGCGCCAACGCTCAGTTGGGCAAACTATGACAATTTGTGTTCCCTATCAATATAAATATGTTAGAAAAAAATTATAGACTTGCATAAAATTTTGCGTCTGCAATCCAAGATTGTCCAATTTTGCCTCACCAAGAAAAAAGTGAGAAGTTTGCCTGTTCAATTTTGCCTGACCATGGCTTTGAAAACTGTCCAATTTTGCCTTACTATATTAATATGTCAATCATAATTTGTATTCGAGCACAAAAATATAATTTTATGTATAAATCTTCAAATATGTTATTAGGAAAATTCAAAATAAGACATGAGGGGTGCAGTAAAGGGGGTGTCTGCCCAAGGTGACACCTAAAAGTGAGTGACACCCTGAGAGTTACATTTAAAAAAAGTTTCTTTCTAGCTCTATGGTTACGATATGATTTTCAAAAAGTTATTTAAAACTGGGGACACTCTTAAAGCTGTTGACACTTAGGGGGTGAAACCTTCAAAAAGATTTACCAAAACATGGCAACATCCTTGAGAGGGATGTCACCCTAAATGCTAGAAATATATATATAAAAAAAACTCTAGTATATACATTGTTCCTATGATAATTCACATATCCAAATAAAAATTTTATGAATTGAAATAGAATATATTTTCAATGTTTCTGTTAATTTCTATATTGATAACTGTCATGTTGCCTTTTTGATATGGTGTTAAATGCAGCAAGATTAGCGTGAACAGCATGATAGATACATAAAGGAGGGGCAAAGCTGATCCCATACATAATATTCGTCATAAGTTGTACCTATCCAGTTTATTTTTATCATTGTTACCTCATACTATGAACGAGCCATCAAAGAGATACTTTTACCTACAAAAGAAAGGGCTACAATCGAAGATCTAAGAAAGGAAGATGAAATGAAGAAAAATAAAAGGAAAAACACAAGAAAGAGATATAGATACATAACAAATAATGGAAATACAAAGCAATCAAATATCTCTCGATTCTTTAAGAAAAAATTTTTAAAAAAATTTAAAAACGTAAAACAAATCTAAATTGACCAGGGTAATAAATGGTGATAATTGAACTGCTAAGATAGTCCAGATAGTGAATGATCAGGATTTATTTATACCTAAAATAAAAGAAATAAAAAAGAAATTCAAATAATTTTGGTAGATATCAAGGAGCGTCCATTATTTTGCATTGGTAGAGCAACAAAAGGGTTTTTAGACGAAGAAGGAGGTTAAGTGCCTTGCTAGATGCTTGAAGCTACATATCATCATCATCATCTCCTCCCACGCTTATTGACGCAAAGGGCCTCAGTTTGTCGTCTCTATCTTCAGCTTTTAATTCAATACTTCTCCAATCACAATCTCCTTCTTCATGCTTTATATTCCTGAGCCATGTAGGCCTGGGTCTTCCAACTCTTCTAGTGCCTTGTGGAGGCCACTTGAAAATTTGGTGAATTAATTAATCTCTCTTAGGGAGAACAAAGAGCATGCCCAAACCATCTCCATCTACCCCTCACCATGATCTCATCCACATATGGCGCTCGAGTAATCTCTGTTAGTTTCATTTCTAATCCTATCCTGTCATTTAAAACCCAATATTCTTCTAAGGGTATTGTTGACAAATCTACAAAGTGAGTTTCATTAATACAGCAAGATTCACGCCCATACAGTAACACTGATCTCACTAAACTGATATATAGCCTGATTATCATATGTAATTTTAGGCGACATGATTTCCAAATGGGACTTAACCTAGCCATCGTCTGATTTTCTTTTTTCAATCTTTCAATAAACTCAAATTCTAAAGCTCCTATATTAGATATTATAGTTCCTAAATATTTAAATAATTCTACCTCATTAATCCTTTATCCTTCCAAATATATTTCATCTTCCCTTGCATAATCTTTTCTCATCATTTGTCTTTCTTCTATTTATCTCGAGCCCAACCTCATGGGATTTTTCATGCATTCTGATAAGCAAACTTTCCAGGCCCTGTGGTGTTCTGCTAATTAGGACAGCGTCATCAGCATACTCTAGGTCTACTAATTTTCTGTTACCAATCCAGTCCAATCCTTCTTCACCATCCCCAACCGATCTATGCATTACAAAATCTATGAGGAGGATAAACAATATGAGTGACAACACATTTCCTTAGAGTACTCCACTGTTCACTGGAAATTCATTTGATAAGACGCCACTTTCATTAACTTTGCATTTGCTATGCCCATGAACAGACAATTAAATTTACATATTTGAGAGGAATTCCATAATGACGCAGGATTCTCCCCAAAATTTGCCCAAGCATAATCAGAAGCTTTTTCATAGCCACCATATACCATCAAAAGTGGATTTGTATATTCTACATATTGCTGTACCACATGTCTTAGATGAAACTTTGGTCAGTACAACTTCTACCTTTTCTAAATCCCGCTTGTTAATCTCTGAGGTTTTCATCAATCTTTCTCTCTGGTCTCTTTAGAATGAGTATTCTATATATTTTCATGACAGCTGACGTAAGTGTGATGCCTCTGTAATGATTGCAATCAGTCACATCTTTTTTTGTCATTTTCACCAGCACTCCTAGCTCCCATATATAAGGCTTTGCCTCTTCAGGACACATTCTACAAAATAATCTTGTAGGTAATCTGTGAGTCACTTCATTTTCAGGCAATAGCATCTCAGCAGTTATTCCTTCGTATCCAGGGGTTTCCATCTTTTGAGTTTTTTAAAAATAGCTTCGATTTCAAACACACCTAATTCATTCATGGGCACATCAAGGTCTTCATCAGTTTCAGGTATATCAACCAAATTATTCCCTTCGTATTTCCTATTCATGACCTCACTAAAGTGTTCAATCCAACGTTACCTTTCTTCATCTTTTTGTTATAACAGATCAATCTTTCTTTTTGATGGGTATATGCTTCTTCTTTTTTTCCGTAGAGATTTTAACATTGCCACTCCCTGTATTCTTAGCTTCGTCAGCCTCATCTGCTTTCCTGACTGAATACTCGCTCCAATCATTCCTGATATTTTTTTTTACCTCACTGTCAATACTGAAATACTTGGCATGCTCTGCCTTATTATTTTCATTTCTTTCTCGAAAGCTTTCAGAAATCAATTTATGTCTTTGTCTTCTTTTTATAGTATCCCAAGTAGCATTTGATATCCATAGTTTTCTCCTTGTAACTGCATTTCCAAAAACTTCGTCTCTTAAAGTTTCTTAAGACTGTAAATTGATTCCTCCATTCAGTTAAATAGATTTCTGTGCTCATCCTCTAGAAGCTTGGTTGTATCAAACTTAGGTATGCTCTCTACATTTCTGTTGGATGCTTTCAGTTTTAATATTTGTGTAGCAATGGGGAGATGGTGACAACTACCAATATCTGCACCTCAATAGCTTGTTACATTTCTCAGAGTTCTCCTTCTCTCTTTATCAATGGCTATGTGATCTATTTGATATTTGTAATTGCCACAGGGTGATGTCCATGTATATTTGTGGATCTTCTTGCGCTGGAAAAGAGTACCTCCAGTAACAAGATTGTTTGTTGAACAATAACTTAAAAAATTTGCTCCATTTTCATTTGCAACGTCTTCACATTTTCTATCCCTTGATTATTCCTTCCAACTTTAGTATTGAAGTCATTAATCATAATTTTCATATCTCTCTAGGTTCTCATCTATCATACTCTGCAGTTCTTCACATTATTCATCTTTCCTTTCTTCAGGGGAATCATTTGTTGGCACATAGCAAACTATAATACTAATATTGCACTGCCTTGATTTAATCTTTGTAAGTAACAATCTACTATCTACAGCTCTCCATTAATGCTTTTTTGCTCTTCGTGTCATCATCATTATTCTTACCATTTCTCTTCTAACTCCATCTGTTCCTCCTGAGTTGATATAAGTATTGCCTTGGTCATAGAGTTCTTTACCAATCCCCTTACAACGTGTTTCACTTAGAGCCACGATATCCAAACTATATTTCATAAATTCACTCTCTACTAGCTGTATATTCCCAGTTTTATGCATGGTTCTAACATTCCAATTACCAATTTTTCTTTAGTATTTACAAACCGGGAGTTTCTTAGCAACCCGCTACGCCCAGGACCTGGGGGCAATTTTTTTTTCATTTTCGCTTTTCATAGACTGACTAAATCCATAGAGGATTCAATGGCTAATTTCATCAAAGAATAGCCAGTTTTTTAGTGATGCGCCGTGCCTATCTAAATAAGGCAAGTGACCCCTGCCAGTCCATACTAATTCAAGTAAGATTAACTGCCAGGTATCAGGAGTAGAGGAGTATCCATAGTACCAAACGGATACATACCTTTTTAAAATTACAGATGAAATTAATGGTCCTTTATTTATGGAACCCATGTCTCAAAGAGAATGTTTAGTGCCATATTTAAAAGAACTGAAGCTGTTTTTTTGAGCATTCGGTTGAAATAAATAGACCTATTATATATTTAAGCATCTAAATTGTCACGAATATGGCTATAGTAGATATTGAATTGTTCACATTTATTTGCAATTTTGTATTTTCAAAGAAATATCATTTACCTACATTTCTAGGTAAAATCATTAAGAATATATATATATATATATATATATATATATATATATATATATATATATATATATATATATATATATATATATATATATATATATATATATGTAAATAGATAGATAGATAGATAGATAGATAGATAGACATAGATAGATAAATAGACATAGATAGATAGATAGTTTACAAAATCTATTACTTAATAACTTAATATTATGAACTGGATGTTTTTTAATTGAGTGTCCAAAATTGCCTTACCATTTTTCAAGGCCAAGCAAAATAAGAAACTAGATATTTCAAATTTGTTCATTAATTTTTCATTCTAAAGCTTCCTTTAGTATTATACACTATTTTGTTTTTAGAAAAAATAATTTTATGTATTATTTCTGAGAAACACTATAATGAAGGTGAGGCAATTATTGGACACCCGTATTCAAAAATTTTTATAGGGGTACTTAATACTTTTTAGAAATCAGACATACTAATATTTATAAAGTAGAAGGTTGGGCAATTTCTAATAGCATTGTAGTTTTCGAAAATTATAAATAGTTTTAGAGATATTGCATCTGTCGAATATTTGCCTTTCTTGTCCAAAATTGGCTCTGTCTAAAATTACCTTACCCTACTATATACTGTACGTAACGAGGGAGAAAATACTAAATTTAATTTATATAAAAACAAGATTGAGGTTCCCTAAAGTTTATATATCAACACTAACCTTTCCTTAAAATTTAGACGTTTATCTAAAAAAATGAAAAAGAAAAAAAAAAGGATAAATCTGTACTGAGGAGGCTTCCCTCTTCAATAGCATAGATTATAGATTCTGCCTTTTATGTTTAAAAAAGGTTTTCCCTTGCTGTTTCTTATAAACCAGATAGATACCGTCAAATTGAAACGTAGAGAGAGAGAGAGAGAGAGAGAGAGAGAGAGAGAGAGAGAGAGAGAGAGAGAGAGAGAGAGAGAGAGAGAGAGAGAGAGAGAGAGAGAGAGAGAGAGAATATCCATTTGAAAATACTGTTTGTTATCCGTGATAAAAATGACCTACCACAATAATATTTCAAAGCAAATGGAATAAGGCAAATAGACACCAGGTTGATGAATTCTTACAGCAGCTTTGGATAACATTGACCACGTTATTGTCGTTATTACCAAACCATCATAGCGGACACGCATAACAAATCCAGTACCATTTCCAGCTATACAACACCAATGGCTACACCCCATTTGATGCCACGTGGGTGAATACGCATATTTTGGTATCTGTAAACACAGACCATCATGAAAACACAGATAGGCAATAACTCTCTCTCTCTCTCTCTCTCTCTCTCTCTCTCTCTCTCTCTCTCTCTCTCTCTCTCTCTCTCTCTCTCTCTCCCTTAAGTCTCAATCTAAAGGTATTTATCTTTTTTTTTTTGAGAAACAGCCGATCAGTCAATCTATGTATTAAAAAAAATAGTAACTCCTGGTGGCTATTGATATCTTTCAGAAAAGTCTTTCACATTTTTGAAGTCAAAGCTTTATTAAAAATCGACTTATAGATTTATTATTATTATTATTATTATTATTATTATTATTATTATTATTATTATTATTATTGAGGATGGATATGAAGTGGCTTAGCTTGAGAGTGGGCTTATACATCGGAGCCCTTGCCAGCAGACGAGATGGAGCAACAGAATCAAAACTTGACGAGTTACTCATATGGTTTAGTCAATTGGACTTTTGGAAGATGGTTCTTTCCAAAAACTACAAATACTTTGCTGACAGACTCTAAGCTTAGGTAAGGATTGATTTACTTTTGAAATTTACACTTGCTTGTTGATAAATTCATCACATAATTCCATTCCCATTTTAATTAGGTCCCCCCCCAAAAAAAAAAAAAAACTATAAATACTTTGCCGACAAACTCTATAAGTTTCTGGTAAAATTAAACAATAAACTTATTGTTAAAATTGAGTTGTGTAGTTTATATTTGCTTCCTAGAAAGGACCATTACATAATTACATTTCCATTCCCGTTTATGAAATCATTCTATTACTTATTTTATTGTATTAAGAAGCTAATTTATCTGGTGCCAAATGCCATTTGAACTATATTTCAATGGACCATAGTTTATATTGTATTCCTTTTTATTCATAATTTCATGGACTCGATTTTCTTTATGCTTCTTTAGTCCATTTTTTTTATTCTAAGAGCACACTATTACCTGCAATATTATTATAAAGAAATGCCCCCCCCCCCCCTTTTTTTTTTATCTGCCTTGCCAAGCCGATGATTTTATGATGACTTATTCCAAATGCGGCAAAACGTAGACCCAAAAAATTGTCTGGACGATAGGGAATAACCCAAACTTTAATCATACTCAGGCAAATAGTTTACTCCTTCTGAGATCTCCCTTCTTGGGGTAACCTTTTTGTAAGCAACTGCAGAAATTATCTTCAAAAAAAGGGGATTATAGTAAAGAATGAGACGATCTTTATACAAAATTATCGTATAGCTCTTAGGGGGCAGACATTTGCTCATTAAGTATTCTTCAATATATTATTTGATATCCACTTGGAATTCATTTTATGGTAACAGCTTCTGGCCGGGTGGTGATTCGAACCACCACCTGTACGGCTAGAAACCATGCTGGCAGGGACCCTACCGACTCAGCTATCAAGAGAGACTAAAAGTTAATGACAAGTCCCCCTACATATTCCTGTCGAATTCAGGATTCTGTTCATAGACTTGAAATAGACTCATCTCCACCATAATAGCTGAATCGTTAGTTTGCAACATGTGGTTATTTTAATGAACATATATCACAAGCACACGTGATTTTAATTAATGTAAATATCACCCACGAATTGCATTTAATACCGAATTCTATCTTGGGAATACATATCCACTTGGAATTCATTTTATGGTAACAGCTTCTGGCCGGGTGGTGATTCGAACCACCACCTGTACGACTAGAAACCATGCTGGCAGGGACCCTACCGACTCAGCTATCAAGAGAGACTAAAAGTTTATGACAAGTCCCCCTACATATTCCTGTCGAATTCAGGATTCTGTTCATAGACTTGAAATAGACCCATCTCCACCATGATAGCTGAATCGTGAGTTTGCAACACGTGGTTATTTTAATGAACATATATCACAAGCACACGTGATTTTAATTAATGTAAATATCACCCACGAATTGCATTTAATACCGAATTCTATCTTGGGAATATATATCCACTTGGAATTCATTTTATGGTAACAGCTTCTGGCCGGGTGGTGATTCGAACCACCAGCTGTACGACTAGAAACCATGCTGGCAGGGACCCTACCGACTCAGCTATCAAGAGAGACTAAAAGTTTATGACAAGTCCCCCTACATATTCCTGTCGAATTCAGGATTCTGTTCATAGACTTGAAATAGACCCATCTCCACCATGATAGCTGAATCGTGAGTTTGCAACACGTGGTTATTTTAATGAACATATATCACGAGCACACGTGATTTTAATTAATGTAATTATCACCCACGAATTGCATTTAATACCGAATTCTATCTTGGGAATACATATCCACTTGGAATTCATTTTATGGTAACAGCTTCTGGCCGGGTGGTGATTCGAACCACCACCTGTACGGCTAGAAACCATGCTGGCAGGGACCCTACCGACTCAGCTATCAAGAGAGACTAAAAGTTTATGACAAGTCCCCCTACATATTCCTATCGAATTCAGGATTCTGTTCATAGACTTGAAATAGACCCATCTCCACCATGATAGCTGAATCGTGAGTTTGCAACACGTGGTTATTTTAATTAACATATATCACAAGCACACGTGATTTTAATTAATGTAAATATCACCCACGAATTGCATTTAATACCGAATTCTATCTTGGGAATACATATCCACTTGGAATTCATTTTATGGTAACAGCTTCTGGCCGGCCGGTGATTCGAACCACCACATGTACGGCTAGAAACCATGCTGGCAGGGACCCTACCGACTCAGCTATCAAGAGAGACTAAAAGTTTATGACAAGTCCCCCTACATATTCCTGTCGAATTCAGGATTCTGTTCATAGACTTGAAATAGATCCATCTCCACCATGATAGCGTAATCGTGAGTTTGCAACACGTGGTTATTTTAATGAACATATATCACAAGCACACGTGATTTTAATTAATGTAAATATCACCAACGAATTGCATTTAATACCAAATTCTATCTTGGTAATACATATCCACTTGGAATTCATTTTATAGTAACAGCTTCTGGCCGGGTGGTGATTCGAACCACCACCTGTACGGCTAGAAACCATGCTGGCAGGGACCCTACCGACTCAGCTATCAAGAGAGACTAAAAGTTTATGACAAGTCCCCCTACATATTCCTGTCGAATTCAGGATTCTGTTCATAGACTTGAAATAGACCCATCTCCACTATGATAGCTGAATCATGAGTTTGCAACACGTGGTTATTTTAATGAACATATATCACAAGCACACGTGATTTTAATTAATATAAATATCACCCACGAATTGCATTTGATACCGAATTCTCTCTTGGGAATACATATCCACTTGGAATTCATTTTATGGTAACAGCTTCTGGCCGGGTGGTGATTCGAACCACCACATGTACGGCTAGAAACCATGCTGGCAGGGACCCTACCGACTCAGCTATCAAGAGAGACAAAAAGTTTATGACAAGTCCCCCTATATATTCCTGTCGAATTCAGAGACTTGAAATAGACCCATCTCCACCATGATAGCTGAATCGTGAGTTTGCAACAGGTGGTTATTTTAATGAACATATATCACAAGCACACATGATTTTAATTAATGTAAATATCACCCACGAATTGCATTTAATACCGAATTCTATCTTGGGAATACATATCCACTTGAAATTTCTTTTTATAGTAACAGCTTCTGGCCGGGTGGTGATTCGAACCACCACCTGTACGGCTAGAAACCATGCTGGCAGGGACCCTACCGACTCAGCTATCAAGAGAGACTAAAATTTTATGACAAGTCCCCCTACATATTCCTGTCAAATTCAGGATTCTGTTCATAGACTTGAAATAGACCCATCTCCACCATGATAGCTGAATCATGAGTTTGCAACACGTGGTTATTTTAATGAACATATATCACAAGCACACGTGATTTTAATTAATATAAATATCACCCACGAATTGCATTTAATACCGAATTCTATCTTGGGAATACATATCCACTTGGAATTCATTTTATGGTAACAGCTTCTGGCCGGGTGGTGATTCGAACCACCACCTGTACGGCTAGAAACCATGCTGGCAGGGACCCTACCGACTCATCTATCAAGTTTATGACAAATCTATGAACAGAATCCTGAATTCGACAGGAATATGTAGGGGGACTTGTCATAAACTTTTAGTCTCTCTTGATAGATGAGTCGGTAGGGTCCCTGCCAGCATGGTTTCTAGCCGTACAGGTGGTGGTTCGAATCACCACCCGGCCAGAAGCTGTTACCATAAAATGAATTCCAAGTGGATATGTATTCCCAAGATAGAATTCGGTATTAAATGCAATTCGTGGGTGATATTTACATTAATTAAAATCACGTGTGCTTGTGATATATGTTCATTAAAATAACCACGTGTTGCAAACTCATGATTCAGCTATCATGGTGGAGATGGGTCTATTTCAAGTCTATGAACAGAATCCTGAATTCGACAGGAATATATAGGGGGACTTGTCATAAACTTTTAGTCTCTCTTGATAGCCGAGTCGGTAGGGTCCCTGCCAGCATGGTTTCTAGCCGTACAGGTGGTGGTTCGAATCACCACCAGGCCAGAAGCTGTTACCATAAAATGAATTCCAAGTGGATATGTATTCCCAAGATAGAATTCGGTATTAAATGCAATTCGTGGGTGATATTTACATTAATTAAAATCACGTGTGCTTGTTATATATGTTCATATATATACACATATATATATATATATATATATATATATATATATATATATATATATATATATATATATATATATTTATATATATATATATATATATATATATATATATATATATATATATATATATATATATATATATATATATATATATATATATATATATATATATATATATATATATATATATATATATATA
>NW_027171323.1:22500-27500 GCF_036898095.1 Palaemon carinicauda
GACTTAGAGTATGCTGATGATGCTATTCATATTAGCAGAACACCATAGGATTTACAATGCTTGCTGACTAGAATGCAGGAAATATCACACGAGTTTGCCCAAGAAAAATAGAAGAAAGATGACCAGAACGGAATATGCAATGGAAAATTTACATATCATTGGAAAGAGAAAGGATAAATGAGGAATATTCATTAAAGTATTTAGGAACTATGATCTCGGATAGAGGGTCATTAGAATTGGAGTTTTTTGAAAAATTAAAGAAAGCAAATAACACAATGGCTAGGTTAAGTAAAATTTGGAAATAAAATTGCCTGAAATTACATATAAAAATTAGGCTATATTTAAATTTAGTGAGACCTGTATTATTATATGGACACGAGTCTTGGTATGACACTGAAACAATCTCCACCACATTTAGTAGATTTGAGAACAAAGCCTTAAGATGGATATTTGAGTTAAATGGCCGGACAGAATTAGAAACTAGCTATAAGAAAGATTACTCTAGTGTCATATGTGGAGGTCATGATGAGTGGTAGATGTAGATGGTTTAGTCATGCTCTTCGCACTCCCCGAAAGAGATTAGTTCACCAAACGTTTAGCTGAGCTTCCTAAGGACCCAGAAGAGTTGGAAGCCCAAGACTACTTGACTGAGGACTATGAAGCGCAAAGTAGGATATGATGAATGACAAGTATTGAAATAAAATCTCATGATACAGACGACTGGCAAGATCTAACCGAGGCCCATGTATACACACATACACACACACATACACACACACACACACACACACACACACATATATATATATATATATATATATATATATATATATATATATATATGTATATATATATATATATATATATATATATATATATATATATATATATATATATATATATATATATATATATGTGTGTGTGTGTGTATGTGTGTGTACCTGAGTATATATTATTATTATTATTACTAGCCAAGCTACAACCCTAGTTGGAAAAGCAATATGCTATAATCCCAAGGGCTCCAATAGGGAAGAATAGCCCAGTGAGGAAAGGAAATAAGGAAATAAATAAATGATGAAAATAAATTAACAATATATCATTCTAAAAACAGTAAGAGCGTCAAAACAGATAAGTCCTTTATAAAATATTAACAACGTCAAAAACAGATATGTCATATATAAACTATAAAATGACTCATGTCAGCCTGGTCAACATAAAAACATTTGCTCCAACTTTGAACTTTTGAAGTTCTACTGATTCAACCACCCGATTAGGAAGATCATTCCGCAACTTGGTAACAGCTGGAATGAAACTTCTAGAAAACTGTGTAGTATTGAGCCTCATGATGGAGAAGGCCTGGCTATTAGAATTAACTCCCTGCCTAGTATTACGAACAGGATAGAATTGTCCAGGGAGATCTGAATGTGAAGGATGGTCAGATTTATGAAAAACTTTACACAACATGCATAATGAACTAATTGAATGACGGTGCCAAAGATTAATATCTAGATCAGGAATAAGAAATTTAATAGAACGTAAGTTTCTGTTCAACAAATTAAGATGAGAATCAGCAACTGAACACCAGACAGGAGAACAATACTCGAAACAAGGTAGAATGAAAGAATTAAAACACTTCTTCAGAATAGATTGATCACCGAAAATCTTGTAAGACTCTCAATAAGCCATATTTTTTTTTTTTTTTTTTGCAATTGAAGAAGACACAGACCTATTGTGTTTCTCAAAAGTAAATATGATGTCGAGAATCACACCTAAAATTGTAAAAAAGAGTCATACAAATTTAAAGAAGCATTATCAATACTGATATCCGTATGTTGAGGAGCCACCGTCCTTCACCTACTTACAATCATACTTTGAGTTTTGTTAGAATTCAACTTCATACCCCATAATTTGCACCATGCACTAATTTTAGCTAAATCTTTATCAAGGGATTCACCAAACCCAGACCTACATTCAGGGGGTGGAATTGATGCAAAGATAGTAGCATCATCTGCATATGCAACAAGCTTGTTTTCTAGGGCAAACCACATGTCATGTGTATATAGTATGAAAAGTAATGGGCCAAGAACACTTCCCTGTGGAACACCGGATATCACATTCCTATACACACTATGGTTCCCATCAACAACAACTATTTGAGATCTATTACTTAAACGATCAATAATAATGCTAAGAAATGACCCACCCACTCCCAACTGTTTGAGTTTGAAAACGAGGGCCTCATGATTAACACGGTCAAAGGCAGCACGGTCAAAGGCAGCACTAAAAGCAAGGCATATCATACAAACTTCCTAACCGCAATCAAGGGATTTCTGTACAGAATTCCAGATTATAAGAGGGACATCACATTCTCCAAAGCCTTTACGAAAACCAAATTGCAAACTAGGGAGTATGTGATTACCTTCAGCAAACCTATTAAGACGTTTTGCCAGAAGACGTTCAAAAACTTTAGATAATATGAGAGTTATGGAAATTGGGCGGTAATCAGTGGGACTTGAGCTACCACAAACACATTTACATAGAGGAATAACATTACCAATTCTCCAACAAGTGCTAAAAGCTCCTCTTCTTGCTAACTTGCGTTAGATAACTTTGGAGCTCAGAAATGTGCTGTCTTTATAAAAAAACAAAAAACAAAGAAAAATACCATTTGGGTCTACGCTTCCATAAGCATCAAGGTCCATCAACAGAGATTTAATCTCACAAGATCGAAAAGCTAAAAAAGTTAGTTTAGCCTCAGGAAAACAAGAATGAGGAAGTTCAAGTTTTTCATTACTCTGTTCACTGTCAAAAACATCAGCCAAAAGGGTTGCTTTTTCCTTTGGACAGTGAATGACTGAGCCATCTGATTTAAGTAAAGGAGGAACTGTAGCATCTACACCAAAGAGTGCAGATTTAAGGGTAGACCACCATTTATGTTCCTGAGTTGTACCAGAAAGGGTTTCTTTTATGGTTAAAATGTACTCCTTTTCAGTTGAGGCATAAACTCTCTGAGCAAAAGCTCGAAGCTGAGTATAGTTGTTCCAGGTTAGATCTGATCTGTTACCCTTC
Source organism: Palaemon carinicauda (assembly GCF_036898095.1). Classification (NCBI taxonomy): domain Eukaryota; kingdom Metazoa; phylum Arthropoda; class Malacostraca; order Decapoda; family Palaemonidae; genus Palaemon; species Palaemon carinicauda. The sequence goes on from NW_027171323.1 coordinate 25,570, forward strand.
CAAAGATGATAGGCCTCCTGCTTCTCCAAATAAGCACGTCTACAATCATCATTGAACTACGGTTTGTCCTTCACTCGGTACCTTAGCACCCAGGAAGGGATACGCCTATCAATTATATTGACTAGATTCTCATTCAAATGGACAACAGGATCTACACTACTATATAATTGTGACCAATTCAAGCACAAAAGATCATGCAAAATCCCATTCCAGTCTGCTTGGGAATTCATATAAATTTTACAAGAGTATGAAGTATCAGGGTCAGGCTGCTCAGTCTTCATTACTAATGAAAGCAAGGCATGATCAGATGTCCCGACTGGAGAACCAACCTTACTAGTTATAACACTAGGGGAGTCGGTGTATATGAGGTCCAAGCAATCACCAGCCCTATGAGTTGCTTCATTTATGATTTGCTCACAGCCTGATTCAGAGGCAGAGTCTAAAGCTCTTAAGCCATGGCGATCGGTAGGAGAGATAGAACTTAACCACTCCCTATGGTGAGCCTTAAAATCACCAACAAAGACAAAAGAAGCCTTTCTATCATCTTGTATCTTAGCGATAATGGTAGGAAGGCAATTGAAGATATAATCATCCATGTCTGGATTCCGGTAGATCGAACACAAATAAAAGTTGTTATGTCTGCCACAAACTTTTATTACCTAAAAATCATGACATCCACATTGATAGCAGGACTTATGAAAAGCAGGGTACTCGGTCCTAATATACACCGCCATTCCCCTGGCTCTAGGGATTGCATCACGTTTCAACATTATTGGCTTCTTGAAACCACTTATAAGCAGCTCAAATGAGTGCCTCATATTAGAAACCAAAGTTTCTGAGCACAAAAGAATATCATACTGTCTGAACGTAACTGTAAAGTCTTGGATATTTGCATGAAGACCACGAATATTGCAATACAGAAGACGACATTGGGGAAATCTAGGACGTGCTGGTCCCGCATCTCGCTCAATGTCTCCAGACAGAATAAGAATCAAAAGAAATTAAAAAGAGACATCATACTTAAAAACTAGATTAACAAGAATTATAAAAAAAATATGTACAGAATTATAAATAAAGTGATTGGTGAAACCCATAGACTATAGTAAAAAGTCGGAAAAACTGGTCAACATGGAGGAGCCGATACACCATGCAACGCTAAATACCCTCCAGGATAGCCACTTCAACTGAAGGGAGGACAGTAAGGATGGTTTTGAGAAGAAAAAGAATCAGGAAAAGGAAAAGACAACCTCTTGATAAACCACCAGGCATCCATGGCCCTTCTATCAAGCCTGCCCAACACACCATTTCAAAAAAACAAGAGGAAGAAAGAAAAAATAATAATAAGATAGAATAGTGTGCCCGAGTGTACCCTCAAGCAAGAGAACTCTAACCCAAGAAAGTAGCAGACTATGACAGAGGCTATGGCCCTACCTAAGACTAGAGAACAATGGTTTAATTTTGGAGTGTCCTTCTCCTAGAAGAGCTGCTTACCATAGCTAAAGAGTCTCCTCTACCCTTACCAAGAGGAAAGTACACTGAAGAAATTGCAGTACAGTAATTAACCCCTTAGGTGAAGAAGTGTTTAGTATCTCATTGTTGTCAGGTGTATGAGGAAAGACGAGAATATGTAAAGAATAGACCAGAGTATTCTGTGTATGTGTAGGCAAAGAAAAAACAAGCCGTAACCAGAGAGAGTGATCCGATGTATTGCTGTGTGGAAAGTGGCAAGTCAAAGGATCCAATACCTCTCTAGTGGTAGTATCTCAACTGGCAGCTGGTGCCCTTGCCAACTTACTACCTATATATATATATATATATATATATATATATATATATATATATATATATATATATATATATATATAATATATATATATATATATATATATATATATATATATATATATATATGCATTACTGTGTGGCAAGTC
>NW_027171323.1:37500-42500 GCF_036898095.1 Palaemon carinicauda
AGATTCTAGCTGAGAATTTTTTTAATAGAGGAACCGTAGTTGAGGCTGATTTGGAAACTGAATTAAATTCATGTCAAGATTATTTGGATAAAATTGAGAGGTTATTACCCTTGCTTGATGTTTCTGCAAATCCTCGTTCTAATGTAACTGATACTGCTAGAAGCTTGCTTGAGCAGCCCACAGCTCCTCTTCCAAAATTTAGTAGTAGAGAAGGGGAAGATTTTTTAAGGTTCATAACTGAGTTTGAAAACACAACCAGTGCATTTAGTTATCCAGATAGGGATTTGTTGCTTTTACTAAAACAGCAAATAGATGGTAGGGCTAAGTATTTGTTGTATAGCTTAGAAGCTGACAAGCAATCTTATAAAGATGCCAAGGAGTTGTTGGTTTCAGCTTTTGCTTCTAAGGAAGCTAGAATAAATTTTATCATCCAGAAATTGTTGAATCTTAAGCTTGGAAAGAAGGATGATCCTTTCATATATATCTCAAATCTGAGAACTATTTGTGAGGCTGTTAGGACGTTAAAAATTGATGCTAATGAGTTTACAAGGTTTTTTGCTTGGCGTGGTATTAATGATAATTTCAAGAGTCACTTGGTTCAAATCACCACGAAAACTCACCCCTCTTTGGATGATATTCTTGATCATTTTTTTAATGCTAGTGAGAGGTACTCCTCAAGAGATTAAGTTCAGAAATAAGTTTAGAAATACTCCTGTTAAAGACAGTACTGATAGTTTGGCTGTTAAAACTAAAGTAATGGAAAGTAAATCTTCTGTACCAAACTGTCTCCTTTGTAGTAGAAGTGATAGTAAGGAAACTAATCATTATGTTAATAAATGTCAGATTCTCTACTCCTGCAGAAAAAGTTCACATAATTGAGTCTTTCGGAGGTTGTGTAAAATGTGGAATGTTAAACCATGTGTCTAGCGAGTGTAGGTTTAGGTTTACAAAGCGTTGCATAAATTGTAATGGTTATCACATGAGTTACCTTTATGTGTCAGAATCTGCAAGGGTTGGATCATCTCTGACTAATAAACATAATTCTAATGCCAAACAGGAGGCTAGCAGTGGAGTTGCTGTAACACAACAGTATTCGACGAATTCCATATTGCCCACATTTACTTCTGCTCTTGAGGGCAATGATAGTGTCTATAGGGGTTTGAAGGACAGTGGTTCTCAGAGAACATTTGTGTCTGCTAGATTAGCAAATTCACACAAGTTTAAAATTGTTCACTCAAACATTGAGCTCACGGTCAAGGGATTTAATGAGAGTAAAAAGTACTGTACTGAAGTTATTAAGATGCCTCTTAGGATTGGAGATTCAGTGGAGCATATTTTGGCAATTGTGGTTCCGGAGATAAACATTAATTTGGAGTTACCCTTTCTTGGTGAACTTGTTGAAGCTGTGCACAGCAAAGGGTTAGTTCTTGCTGATAAATTGTTGAATAGTAATTTAAGAAAAATTGATAATGTGCATCTTTTGCTGGGCACAGATTCTTTCAGTTGCTTAACGGGAAAGGGGATAGTGATGGGTAATGTGAATCCCTCTGTGTACATTGAATCTAAGGTAGGAATAATGCTCACTTTGCTTGCCAATTTGAGAGGTACAGATGGGGGATTGGGAGCTGGTTTATCAGCAAGTAAGGAAGCTAATGGTTCTAATTTCCATGTTTATAGCAATTCATTTTTTCTTAGCAATAGGGTTGATATTTTTGAAGAGAATTGCCTATCAGGGTTTATTACTAATACATTTTTTTTTTAGTCGTTAATGATAAGGGTAATATTTTGGAGGGACAATTGCAGTGTACCAATGATCAAATTCTCGAATCTGAGTGCAAGTATTTCTTGAATTATGATCAAACCAATTATTGTGAAACTAATACAGACCTTGACGAAAAGTTAACTGAATTTACTTTAAAACAGATTAGTAGAAGATCTGATGGAAGGATAGAAGTTCCTTTGTCATGTAATACCAAAGTGTCTCATTTACTTTCTAAAAATGAGGTGTTATCTAAGCTCATACTTAAGTCAAACCTTAAAAAGCCCAGGAAGAATAATAGCCATCTACAATTAGTTGATCAAACTCTTAAAGGGCAGATGAAGTTGGGTATCATTGAGCCAATATACGATTTAGAGGTTTACAAGGCTGAACATCCCTACTTCTCTTTTTTGCCTCATATGCCTATTTTTAAGCCAGACAGAGAGTCGACTAAATGTAGCGTAGTGTTTTTGTCTAATCTCAAGGAATCTTCTAAAAGCACAGCTTTATCACATAACCAGTGTATGTTTTCAGGACCTATTTTGAATCGGAAATTGTCATCATCTTTCCTTAATTTACGGTTTGATAAGAATTTGTTAGTTTTTGATTTTCAGAGGGCGTTTAATATACTTGCTTTAAGTGAAGCTGACCAAGCTAGATTACTGTTTCACTGGTAGAGAAATGTTATTAAGGGAGATATTTCCTTGGTTGCATTTAAGAATGTTAGGCTTCCGTTTGGATTAAGATGCAGCCCTTTTTTACTTATGATATCTCTGTATTACATATTAGTTGCACAAGCATCTGACCAGTCAATGTTGTCTGAATTGAAGTATTCAATATATTCACTTATATATATATATATATATATATATATATATATATATATATATATATATATATATATATATATATATATATATATATGGATGATGGAGTTGTAACTTTCAATGATTCAGAGAGTTTATATTAGGCTTATAAACAGATTCCATGTATTTTGGAGCCATACAATTTCAAGATTCAACCGATTGTCACTAATGATAGGGATTTACAGGATGAAATTGATGTAGAGAATAAAGTAGTCACTCCTGAAACAAATAAACTGTTCGGTCTAACATGGGATAGGTACTCAGATGAAATATTCACAAAGCCCCTTAATTTAAGTGCTGAAGCTAAGACTAAACGGTCTTTATTGCAAACTATTGCTTCCTAGTTCGATATCTTTGGATTTAATATGCCATTATTTAACAGGTGTAGATTATTTATGCATAAATTACAGTGTCAAAAGAAACGTGGATGGGATCAAATACTATCTCAGGAGTTGCAGAAGGAATGGCAAAATATTTCAAAGCAGTGTAACAGAGCAGCACCTTTACGTATTTCTCGATTTGTTGGTCCTCGTAATGGTAAATATAGTATTGTAGTGTTTACTGATGCCAGTCGTGATATATATGGATACGTTCATTATTTGCTTCATAATGAAATTAATAAGCTTAGCTTCGTTCAGGCCAAGAATAGACTAATTAATAAACAGCTAGATGGTAAGTCGATACCAGCCCTTGAGTTAAATGCAATAAGTTTAGGAGTAGAATGTGCTATGGAAATTTTAAATGACTTGTCTGGGTCACATTGCATGAAGCCTCTACAGATTGTGAATATGACTTTATATACAGATTCCATTTGTGCTTTACATTGGCTTAATGCATCTTCATCTAAACTAGATCAAATGAATAGACACACAACATTTGTTCGCAACAGGATTCATAATATTCAGAGAAAGTGTGAAATGTTTCCTGTTCCTTTTAAATTTGTTTCTGGTAAGGCAAATCCTGCAGATTTGGTGACAAGATGTGTGTCGTATAATCAGCTTGTGAATTCAAATTATTTTTCAGGACCAAGTTTGGATGAAGCCAATATTCCAGAGCTATCAGTCACAATACCAGCATTTGAAATTGGTGAAGAGAGCAATTGTTTCCAAGGTCTTTCTATGCTTTTGTCCAGTGCGGAGCCTCTCATTGATATTAACAAGTTTTCCAGTTTTAGGAGACTAGTGCTAGTATATCGGAGAGTTTTGATGTGTATCCAGAAATGGAAAGTTACAGCAGGATTGAAGTGTGATAATGATGATTTTAGTACTCCCTACTTTGCTCAAGCCATTAATTTATTGATATCTTGTAAGCAGAATAAATATTTTTCTGAAGTTTTTTAATATTTCAGACAAGTTTCTGTGCCTATTAAAGACATTCCTTCTATTGTGACAAAGTTTAACATATTTTTTGTTGAGCAAGGTTTGCTTAGAGTAAGAAGTAAATTTAAGAAGTGTCATTTAAAAAAAGATAACAAGTTTCCCATTCTACTGCCTAATGATAGTAATCTCACAAGACTTATTATAATGAATGCTCACGATAAATTACTTCATTCTGGTAGTTGTGCCGTATAGACCGAATTGAGAAGGAATTATTTCATACCCAAACATTTTTCTACTGTTAAGAAAGCTTTGAAGCAGTGTATTCATTGTCGTTGGTTCAATAGTCGTAACATAAAACTTTATCAGAATTCCTATAGAGATTTCCGTTGTAATCCGCCTAATGTACCTTTTACCAATATATTTATAGATTATCTCGGTCCATTTTCAGTTAAAGTTAGTGGTGGGACACATAAAGTATGGTTATTATGTCTGACTTGTACGTGGTCTAGAGCAATTAATATGAAGATAGTTAAAAGTTTAAATGTAAGTGAATTTTTAAGAGCTTTTCAGATGCATTGCTTGGAGTATGGGATCCCTCAGTTGTGCATTAGTGATCAGAGATCGCAGCTTGTAGCCGGAGCTAATATTATTACCTCATTTATCAGGGATCCAGGAACTTTGCTTTATTTTGAAGAAAATAATGTTGCCCCTCTTTCCTTTCAACAATATTGCAAAGGTGCTAGTCAGTTGGGATCTATGGTTGAAGTGTGCGTTAAAATGGTAAAAAGGTTAATTTTTTGGAGCAATAAAGAATAAAATTTTATCCTATTCGGATTTTGAATTTTTAGTATGTAATGTGATTCATCTTGCTAATAGACGTCCCATAGCTTTTAAGGAAGTTGTTAGAAATGATAGTAAAGATTCTAATCCTGCACCAATTACCCCTGAACATTTGATCCGAGGATATGAGCTGTGTTCCTTAAATTTGATTCCTGAATTGCAGAGCATTCTTCAGGATCCAGATTTTGATGTGGTTTCCAGAGACATAGAGAGCAG
>NW_027171323.1:47500-55000 GCF_036898095.1 Palaemon carinicauda
GTAATAATGCTATATTTTTGAATTGGGGGAAACGTCATAGGGAAAAACATTGTGACTTCTCACGGGCATTCAATGTGACTTTTGTTGGAGTGGCACAGGCTAATGTCATTTCTATTCTTTACAACATATTATGTGTCTCTAATATGATCAATACTTATATTACGCCTTTTGTATTCTGACCACTGTAACTGATTTGGGCTTCAAGTTCAACTATTTCAATGACGGATGAATGAAGGATTTCCAGATTGCGGTATTTGGCAATTGGAAAAACACTCATTGATATACAAACCGAAAACACGAACCAATATCAGGATTCGGTGTGCAAAAAACGTAAGTAATTTTTGTTATAGTAAAATTTTGATGCTACTTTAAAAACAGTTTCATTATGGCAAACAACGTAATATGCTAGTGCAAGTATGTAACTCACAAAGAAATAAATTGAAACATAAATTCTCCACCTCAATATCTTCAAATCTCAACTCCATTCCCCAACTGAGACCTGGAGGAGCCACACGCCAGAAAGAGATATTAATGTAAAGCAAATATATCTTCAGTCGGTCAGCTCAGCTTAAAAGTTTATACCTTCATAAACCCACTCTCCTGGCCCACTTCCCCTCTGCCCTCCACCCCCCCCCCCTCCACCCCGAGAGTTAAGTAATAAGATTAAAATTGGTATTTACTCCCCTTTCTTTGAAGCAAGTGTTGTTTTGTACATAACTTGTAGGGCAAAGGGAAAAATAAACATACTCAAGTTAAGGATAGGTTAATTAAGTGTTGTTGTTTGCTTAGTAACCCGTTGATCATTTTCATTAGAATTTTTAAATGCTTGGTTAGATTAACCTTGGTATCTTGCATTGTGTTATTTTAACAATCGGAAATACACTTCTTGATCCACTAACTCAACATGCGAAACAAAATCAGGATTCAATTTGCAAAACCCTGAGTGAATTTTCTCATAGCAAAAGTTTGCGCAAACAAAAACAGATATATATGTTGATGAATTTTAATTACTAGAAAATAACAATTATAAGTCAAATCTAATTGTGGATTGATAGGACTTTACTCCTATGAAGGCTAAAATTCTTTCATATTTTGGATGAACTTTGCCAACCAGTCAGAACATACAGTATATCAAGTGAAAATCATTCCATGTAGGTATTCAAAAGTTTTGAAGTAAATAAACATCGATTCAGGTCAATCATATATGATAATAATAATAATAATAATAATAATAATAATAATAATAATAATAATAATAATAATAATAATAATGATCATCATTATTATTATTATTATTATTATTATTATTATTACCTCCGCCAGGAGGGTATGTTTTCGGTTCGGTTTGTTTGTTTCTCTGTTTGTCTGTCTGTCTGTGGACAACGTAGAGGCCACATTTCTACACGGAATCACTTCAAACTTGGCCAAGTAGTTCCCCAATGTGTATGGAAGAACTGATTAAATTTTGGTCAAGGTCACCCCAAGGTCAAGGTCACAGGGGTCACTGGTGTCACTATGACATAAGTGGCCATATCAAGAGACAGAAATAAAGCACTGACTTTTGCATAAGCCAACAGGGAAGTCCTAGTCCAGGCGCAACCCATGGGTGATGTTCAAATTTATAAAGGTCAAAGGTCAAGGTCATATTGGTGCATTATATCAATGTCATATTAAGTATCAGTGGCAAATGAACAAAGATCACTTGAAGGTCAAAAGTCAAGCAGGTCACTTGAAGGTCAAGGTCACGTGAAGGTCAAGGTCACGTGAAGGTCAAGGTCACCTGAAGGTCAAGGTCACGTGAAGGTCAAGTACATTTGAAGATCAAGGTCACTTGAAGCCAAGGTCATGTGAAGGTCAAGGTCACGTGAAGGTCAAGGTCACTTGAAGGTCACGTGAAGGTCAAGGTCATGTGAAGGTCGAAGTCACATCAATTCATGATTCTAGGACATATGGCGCTCTAGGTCACCTTGGCGGAGGTATGTCCTCTACGAGGACCATGTCCGCGTTCAGGACTTGCTCACTTGTTATTATTATTATTATTTCAAAGCCACTGTAGTGTTAAAATATATCTTATTACAATGGTAAAGAAATATACAAGGATAGACTTTCGGACACTGCTCCGTATCCCTTTTCAGTCCTACTGACGGTTAAACAATGTAGGGATCGTTAAACAGTGAAAAAAAAAAAAAAAAAAAAAAAAAAAAATAATAACAACGGGTTCAAGGCGGATGGATTTAAGTGTTGGTCAGGTAATCCCTGTTCGGTTGTTTCTGTTGGCGAGACGGCTGGAACGGCGAAGTGGTCGTTCAGGTGATTCCAGCTGAGCAGACACTCCATCGGTGCCATGACTTGAAGCTGTAGTAACCTCAGTCATCTGGGATAAAAGAGAGGTGGGAGCAACATCAGGGGTCTCACAATCACCAGACATATGAGTCCTGATTGTTCTAATGGGATAAAAGTTCTCATTTGAATCAATGTCTATAAGTATTCCTTTTAAATAAGTGTTTCACTCCGAATATTTCTATATTTTCTCACCAGTTAAAAATAGTATATTTTCTCTTTTGCTCAAAATAATTTCATGAAGGCTGTTTCACTCCGGTGGCAAAATTGATCTTGGTAATTTAGTGATGATTAGATTATTTAGTTCGTGTCAGCAAGGCTTTCGAACTATTAAAAATAAAAAAATCTATAATCTCCTTTCTAACTGGTTTTTAACTTGGAATTATGAGGTACTACTCGTATGCTATCCAGTTTTCTTCAGACTTGTTTCAACACATCAACATAATTTCATCATGGTCATATATGTTTAGAAATATAAAATCTACGCAACATTAGCCAGAAGATTTAAAATGTAAAAAAAAAAAAAAAATTGTTAAAAACTTCCTTACAATGCTTTACTTTAAAGTTAAATGATTGAGTTTTTTCTTCATAATTCTAATTGCATATTCAATATAACATTTTGTTTCATATAAGATGTTTACTTTTGCCACGAAAAAAAAAAAATCTAAAAATTTCCTTCCAAAAGCAGGAAAATTCTTTGAAAACTCACAATAATCTCTTTCTAGTTACACAGAACCTCTCATTTATTTGCATGCCGAAAATTATTATTATATATTTGACCTCGTTTGTTTTCTTTACTTCATTAATAATTTTACAATATGACTTCGCACATATACTAACGTTGAACTTCGTATATATATTACCGCCTGATATATTTCCTAAGTCGCTTTTCAAAGTCCAACGAATTATATAAGGCATTCCTCGTATTTCTCAGAAATTATCACCATCACATGAAATGTGGCAACTTCTTGAAATAATAAATAAGAGTTATTCTTATTGATAAAATTATTCATGAAAAATTAAGAAATTATAATAGCAGCTTCGTAAAATTGCGGAGTAAAAGTTACCTCTGCTGTTCCCTTTTAGTAAATACGGCTGTTTTCACCAACCATTGTTACTGGTTCTCAACTGTTACTTCCAGCAACCCAGTGGCTTTGACCTTTTAGTAGATTCACAAGATATATCAGTCATTTCCTCAAAAGGTCAATCTTTCTAGTTGTCTGTGTTTTCTTTTTTATTATTATTATTATTATTATTATTATTATTATTATTATTATTATTATTATTAATGATAATAAAAATAATAATGATATTATTGTTATTATTATTATTATTACAATTATTATTATAATCAATGATAATAAAAAAAATAATGATATTATTATTATTATTATTATTATTATTATTAGAAATATAGGTACCTTTCTCTGAAACTGAAACTTATAGATATTTAAGGAATTTTGCCAAGTAAAGTAAAATTAATATAAAAATAATGCATATAAGAAAAATAAGAAATGATCATAAAGGGTAAACAACAAAACTAATCAAATATGATAAATAATCGATAATCAATTGATACTCAATTATACCAATTCGCACAATTTAAGAAATAAAAATATCTAATCCAATTTAATATCTAATTTCACCACTTCCTATAATCTTAAGTCCAGCCATCAATGCTTCAATTAATGAAAGAAAGAAAACGGAGTTCTCCTGGCCCTTTATTTTCCCTATATAAATTTTTACTTATGTGCGTGCGTGCATGTATATGTTCTCGTAGTTGTTTCCACATAATTATTCTATGGAGCTAACGTTTGCAGTATTGGAATCAATATTAATATATACTTAAATCACTGTCGTTTATACATTTATTCAAAATGTATCTGACTCTCTATGAAAAGTGATTACAGTTCCCTTATTTGTAATTAAGATCACTATTGGAATTCAAGAGATTTTGTTCATTTTATTAGAAGAATCGAAAGTATTATCTCCGCATGAAGTAGAAATACTCAGATAAATTACTGCTTTAATCGAAGAATTATTAATAAATGGAGAAATTCTTTAACAAAAGACTTTTAGCCATTTTATTATCCTTTGTATAGGCATTATTTTGCTTTAAATATCTATATAATAATAATAATAATAATAATAATAATAATAATAATAATAATAATAATAATAATAATAATAATAATAATAATAATAATAATAATAATAATAATGCCACACAGGTTTGTGAATTAGTGTTCCTTCAAACGATAATTAAACATAATATGAATGCATATAGTATCAGTATATATTAATAACTTCAGAGTATTTTGGTAGTCAAGATAATCACTTAGTGAGAAATAGTATTCAGTATTATGGAACCTCTTTTGCCAACGAGAAAACAGACCTAGAAGAGTTGGATCAGTCACTTGTAGCGCATATTATTATTATTATTATTATTATTATTATTATTATTATTAGTAGTAGTAGTAGTAGTAGTAGTAGTAGTAGTAGTAGTAGTAGCATTATTATTATTATTATTATTATTATTATTATTATTATTATTATTATTATTATTATTATGTGAGCTACAATCCTAGTTGAAAAAAGCAGGATGTTTCAAGTCCAAGGGTGCCAACAGGGATAAATAGCCCAGTGAAGAAAATAAAGGAAAATGAGCCTATTTTATGAAGAGCCTTGTAGCGAGCTGCCAGGCGAATATAATAATCAAAGGCTCTCAAACCGATCTGTAAAAGAAGGTGAAGTTAATGGAAACAGACATATGGGAGGTAGAATAAATCATAAGATTAAATTTCATTGAACTTGAACAATTCAAAATGAACACTTCTTAGGAATTGCTGGGAGTAGGTTTGTGTTTGTTCAGATCCAGGGCTGACATTTTGGGTTGATTGAAATGGAAATACGAGTAAGTAGAACCCGCTTTCTACTCTGAGAAACGTCCCTAACTGCTCTATCCTGTTCTGGCATTATCACTAACTCTTGCCTCAGCCACTAACGAACGACCTTTATACCTCCCATGTCATGGGCAGCATAATGACTCTTGCAGCTCTTGTATTTGTGTGTAGAGCAAATATTATAATGTATAAATCACGAGGCTCATTGTCTACTGCAAAAGTAAAAGATAGAAAACGTGAATGGAAAGGCACATGTGGATTCCTAAAAACGCTCGACTCCTTAATTAAAGTTATGCAAATCGTATTACGGAAACTCAAGAGTACATCGACACGTAGGCTATTTCATTATGAACGACTGAGTTCAACAAGTAAGATATTTTCTGAATACAACAGAGACTGATACCCAATCAGATTCTGCTTCATTTTCGCCGTATTGAAGAAAAAGATCTGAATTGAATGACCTTGTTCACCGTGAAATTTGTGGCTTCCTTTTCAATCAGCCTTCAAAGGGACCATTTGTATGTAACCTCATCACCATTCCGTAATTAACCCTATCCCAGATCTAATTACCGAACACACTTGTATCAGATTGTTTGTATTTCATTACACCAATACAAAACCACACTATTTATCAATATTTATCAAGAAAAAAATTTGTTGAGAATTAAAGACAAAAAAAATATTACAATGCATTATTCATCATTAAAAAAAAAACCTTAATATAAAAAGAGGAAAGAGCGTAATGGGGTATCAAGTCAATGAGGGTATATAATTGATAAAGGTACAAAGAAGGAAGGAGAAAATGGTGTACATCGAAATTGAAATGCCATATCATTATTTCAAATAACTTTCTATCAATAAAAGAAGGAATTGGTTCCAATATTTTTTTTTTTCAATTGGTCTAAGAATGGGTATATTTTATATATCACCATTGGACATATTTCAGAAGAAAAAAATATTTCAACCATGGTATATGTGCGTGCATGCAGCTTGAGAACTACATATATATATATATATATATATATATATATATATATATTATATATTATATATATATATATATTATATATATATATATATATATATATATATATATATATATATATATATATATAAGAAAAATAACGTATCTTAATAAATTGAAAACAGGGACCAAGATTTTTTTTCTTTTTAAATTGGTTAAGAAAAATTCAGAAAACAAATTTTAATCAGGTTTTGTATACGTATGGCTTGAAAGCTACTAATAAAAGGGATTATTATTATTCTGGGAGAGTAGACTATTGACAAAAGACTGATCAAAGTTTGCAAATACGGCTCAATGAACAAATTAAATACCCATCGCTACTTACCTAAAAAAGAAAGTAAGCCTATATCCACATCAAGTAGAAAAGGTAAAGGAATAATCAACTATTCACACATGCAAATAATTCCGAGTTTCTCAATCTCTTGCCTCCTGTCACTTGAATTTTTCCTGACGGTCCCTCGACGTGAAATCAATTATTTTCTGGGGGATTTACATGAATACTCATAAAAGATTAAGAAAAATCTGTTATCATAGACTTTAGATGATTTTAAACACAATGAATCAAGTATTTTCTAAGGAATTCAGATAAATACACACAATAAATTAAGAACAGTCTGTTATTATGGATGAACTTTAGATGATGGTCAAGACTGCGAATCAAGGATTTTCTAGGGAATTTAGATAAATATTCACAATTAATTAAGAAAAATCTGTTATTATGGACTTTAGATGGTGGTAAAGACTGTGACTCAGTCATTTACCTGTGTATTTCGATAAATAATCATATTTGATTATGAATAATCTGTTGTTATTAAGTTTAGATGATGGCAAAATTTATAAATTAAATATCTTTTACAGGTTTTAGCTAAATAATCACATTTGATTGAGAACAATCTGCTATTATGGACTTTAGATGATGGTAAAGACTATGAATCAACCATCTTCTAGAGCATTTAGATAAATAATCATGATTAATCAGGAACAAATTGCTTCTATTGACTTTAAAGGATTGGAAAGTCTGTGAATCAAATTTTTTATTTTATCGATTTTAGGTAAATGATCATAATAAATTATGAAAAATATCTTATTATTGGCTCTAGATGATGGTAGAGTTTATGAATCAATTATTTACTAACGAATTCTCATAAATACTGACAAGCATTTAAGAATAATCTGACATTATGGACCTTAGATGATGGTAAAGACTAAGAATCAATTATTTTGTAGGGGATA